>NC_086447.1:572065287-572365287 GCF_028390025.1 Pseudophryne corroboree
ATGCTTTCTGGCTGATGTTTTAGTCACTTTTGAAAGCTGGCGGTGCTTTCACTCTAGTGGTAGCATGAGACGGAGTCTTCAACTCACACAAGTGGCTCAGGTAGTGCAGCTCATCCAGGATGGCACATCAATGCGAGCTGTGGCAAGAAGGTTTGCTGTGTCTGTCGGCATAGTGTCCAGAGCATGGAGGCGCTACCAGGAGACAGGCCAGTACATCATGAGACATGGAGGAGGCCGTAGGCGGGCAACAACCCAGCAGCAGGACCGCTACCTCCGCCTTTGTGCAAGGAGGAACAGGAGGAGCACTGCCAGAGCCCTGCAAAATGACCTCCAGCAAGCCACAAATGTGCATGTGTCTACTCAAACGATCAGAAACAGACTCCATGAGGGTGTTATGAGTGCCCGACGTCCACAGGTGGGGGTTTTGCTTACAGCCCAACACCGTGCAGAACGTTTGGCATTTGCCAGAGAACACCAAGATTGGCAAATTCGCCACTGGCGCCCTGTGCTCTTCACAGATGATAGCAGGTTCTCACTGAGCACATGTGACAGAGTCTGGAGACGCCAAGGAGAACGTTCTGCTGCCTGCAACATCCTCCAGCATGACCGGTTTGGCAGTGGGTCAGTAATGGTGTGGGGTGACATTTCTTTGGGGGGCCGCACAGCCCTCCGTGTGCTCGCCAGAGGTAGCCTGACTGCCATTAGGTACTGAGATGAGATCCTCAGATCCCTTGTGAGACCATATGCTGGTGTGGTTGGCCCTGGGTTCCTCCTAATGCAAGACAATGCTAGACTTCATGTGGCTGGAGTGTGTTAGCAGTTCCTGCAAGACGAAGGCATTGATGCTATGGACTGGCCCGCCCGTTCCCCAGACCTGAATCCAATTGAGCACATCTGGGACATCATGTCTCGCTCCATCCACCAATGCCACATTGCACCACAGACTGTCCAGGAGTTGGCGGATGCTTTAGTCCAGGTCTGGGAGGAGATCCCTCAGGAGACCATCCACCACCTCATCAGGAGCATGCCCAGGCGTTGTAGGGAGGTCATACAGGCACGTGGAGGCCACACACACTACTGAGTCTCATTTTGACTTGTTTTAAGGACATTACATCAAAGTTGGATCAGCCTATAGTGTGTTTTTCCACTTTAATTTTGAGTGTGACTCCAAATTCAGACCTCCATGGGTTAATAAATTTGATTTCCATTGATAATTTTTGTGTGATTTTGTTGTCAGCACATTCAACTATGTAAAGAACAAAGTATTTAACAAGAATATTTCATTCATTCAGATCTAGGATGTCATTTTAGTGTTCCCTTTATTTTTTTGAGCAGTGTATATATATATATATATATATATATATATATATATATAATTTATTTCTTTATTTTTCTTGGTGGTTGTTTTAGGGGATTGAGTGATCCTCAGTTTATAGCAACAGCTGTAGCAAGGTATTGAATTGTATGTAAAATGGAATCGATCTGAATTAAGCAGTATTCGGTCACTTAGTGGCTGAATATATATATATATATATATATATATATATATATATATATATATATATATATATATATAGGATTTTGGTACTTACCAGGTAAATCCTTTTCTTTGAATCCATAGGGGGCACTGGAGTACTCTTGGGATATGGACGGCTTAGCAGAAACAAAGGCACTGAATATTTAAATTTAGAACTCTCCACCCCTCCATATCCCCGAGTACCTCAGTGTTTTTTACTGAGCCGAACAGGAACTATAGAGAGGTTGACAATGGAGAATTACCTATAACATAACGGACAACAACAAAGTTGACACATAACGTTACTGACAACGAAACAGTTGACACCATAACCGATAGAACCTTATAATTTGAATCAGTCGGTGAAAATGTGTTACCATAAGATCCCCTGAGCTTAATACAACCCAGGTAAAACTGCTCTGGGTGGGCGTCCAGTGCCCCCTATGGATTCAAAGAAAAGGATTTACCTGGTAAGTACCAAAATCCTATTTTCTTTTTCATCCACTAGGGGTCACTGGAGTACTCTTGGGACGTACCAAAGCTTCCCCTGTGGGCGGGAGAGCTGTTTGACACCTGTAACACTAGGCGGCCAAAGCTAGATGCTGATGCCGCAAACGTATCAAACTTGTAAAAGCGCACAAACATGTGCACTGAAGACCATGTAGCTGCACGGTCAAGCTGCGTCGTAGAAGCTCCACAACCAGCTGCCCATGACGTTCCCACAGAACCTGTGGCATGAGCTATTACTGATGTAGGTGACTGTAACCTAGCCTTAAGGTAAGCCTGACGTATAGTCAGTTTTATCCATCTGGATAAGGTCTGCTGAGAAGCTGGCCTCCACTTGGCAGCATCATAGAGAACAAACAACGTATCCGTATTACGAACTGTAGACGTTCGGGACACAAACGCGTAATGCGCGTACCACATTCAGAGTTCCAGAATGTGCTGTCAACACAGGAACTACTATTGGTTGATTGATGTGAAAAAGATGACACTAGCTTTGGTAAGAAATCGGGTTTCGTCTGAAGTTCCTCTCTGTCATCATGAAACACCAAATACGGTGGCTTGCATGACAAGGCACCCAAATCTGAAACACGCCTTGCCGAAGCTAAGGCTAGAAGAAAAATTGTTTTCCAAGTGAGAAACTTTATATCCACTTACTGTAAGTGTTCAAAATATGAAGACTGTAAGAAATCTAAAACCAGATTCAAGTCCTATGGCGCTGTAGGTGGAATGAATGGAGGCTGAACTCTGAGGACACCTTGGAGAAAGGTGTGTATAGACGGCAATAGAGCCAATCATCTTTGAAAGTAAATTGACAAAGCAGATACCTGCACCTTTAGTGTAGATAAACGCAGTCCTCCATTTAAACCCGTCTGTAGAAATAACAGAAGACGGAATAACTGGAAAGATGACGTCGGAAACTTCCGAGCTTCACACCAACCTATATAGGCACGCCAAATTCTGTAATAATGAGCTGCCGTAACCGGCTTCCTAGCTCGTAACATGGTTGGTATAACAGATACTGTAATGCCCTCTCTTCTTAAGAGGGCGGTCTCAACAACCACCCCGTCAAATGTAGCCGCGCTAAATAGGGGTAAAAGAACGGACCCTGTTGTAACAGGTCTGAACGTAGTAGGAGCGGCCAAGGATCGTCTGCGAGTAGTCCGCGGAGATCCGAGAACCAAGCTCTCCGAGACCAATGAGGCATCACCAGTATGACTGTGACGGACTCTCTTGTGATCCGTTTTAGCGACTGAGAGAGCAGCGGAAAACGGTGGAAACAGATACACGAGGCTGTACGGGCCCGCGATTGTGAGAGCATCCACCGCCACTGCCCTTGGATCTCTCGTTCCGGACACATACTGGGGCGTTTGTAATTGTTGCGAGATGCCATCAGGTCCACCTGAGGATATTCCACCTGTGGACCAACTTTTGAAACACCTCTGGATTTAATGCCCATTCTCCTGGATGAAAATCCCGATGGCTGAGATAATCCGCCTCCCAGTTGTTCACTCCCGGAATGAACCCTGCCGACAATATCACCTGGTGGTATTTTGGTCAATTGAGGATTCGAGCTACTTCCCGCATTGCCATGCGGCTTCTCGTTCCTCCTTGTTGATGTATGCGACTGCAGTCGCGTTGTCTGACTGCACTTGGACAGTCTGAGAGGGAAGCATGTGTAATGCTTGTCGTAGTGCATTGTAAATTGCGCGGAGTTCCAGGACATTTTTAGACAGCAATTTGTCGTGATCCGCCCAGAGACCCTGTCGCTGACAATTTTGAACTATAGCTCCCCAACCTCTGAGACTCACGTTCGCCGTTAGAATTATTCAATTCCAGCCGCCGCCTGCGGTTAAATTGTAAACCTTGAGCCCCAGAGTAGAGACACCCTCGCCCTTGCCGACAACCTCATCCTGTGGGAAATCTGCAGAATGCGAGGCCGACCACTATTGTTGAAATGGACGGGCGGGAAAACTTCCGAACTGAAGCGCTTCGAAAGCCACCACCATTGTTCCTAATAGGGGAATACACAAATGTACCGAGAGTGTGCGTGGCTTGAGCACTTATTGTACCAGATAAATAATCTGTACTTTCTGTTGTAGTAGGGAAATTCTTTGATTTACCGTATCGAGAATCATACCTAGAAATTGAAGTCGTTGAGACGGAAATAGATGCGATTTCTTGAAATTGACACTCCAACCGGGGTGTATGTTATCAGCGCAAGTTGGAGGAGCATCTGTTGAAACTGAGTTTTCATGAGCAGATCATCTAAGTACGGAACGATAGTCACTGCCAGGGATCTGAGATGAGCTATTATCACAGACATCACTCTGGCGAATACCCGAGGCGCTGAAGAGAGGCCAAACGGTAGGGCCTGTGTGGCGTATTGCAAAACGCAAGAACCTCCGATGAGGTGACCAAATCGAAATGTGTAAGTACGCATCCTTGAAATCAAGCGCAATCATGCAATCTTGTGGCTTCAAATCTGCAAATACTGACCGCAGAAATTCCATATTCAATCTGTAGTAAGTGACTTACTGATTGAGACAGACGGAGCCCTCCGAAATCGGTACCACAAACAGATGGGAATAACAACCCTGACCTTGTTGGTGTACCAGGCTGGAATTAAAAACTGCTGAATCCAGCAGAGACTGAATGGCAATCTGCCAAAAGCCTTCTTGTCGTCCGACAGAGACAGTCCAGTTTTGACAACAAAAACGCAGTGGTGGAAGACAGCTGTCTTTTAACACTAAATTGCGGATACATCCATCAGTGGATGTCTGGAATCCCGGCAAATGTAACATCTGAAGGCGCGCTACCACAATTGGAAATCCAAAATGGCCTGGGAGCCCGTCAAGCCACTGGCTTGTTGATGATTTTAGCGCCCTGGTGTTACAAGGCGTGGCTGTACCACAGCCTTGACAGGACTGAAGTCTAAAGTGAACGCCGGACCAGAGTATTTCCGTCTTGGTACCAGTGGAGGCAATAGCAGGAAACTAGACTCTCTCCCCTTCGCCTTGGCCTGAGAAATGCATTTGTCAATTTTAGGACCAAACAACTTCTGGCCACCGTATTCTTTTGACCTCTGACTCCGCTTGCCAAGAACGCAGCCAGAGAACCTGTCGTGCTGTAACTAGCGACGATGAAAGGCGAGAAGCGAGCTAACAGCCGGCAGCAGAAGCTGTACATAGCTACTTAGCAGCTTCTCCGATTTGATTAACGATAAGTATAACGTGATCGTCATTGTTTCCATACAAAAAGCGCCTTAGTGACCCAAATCTATGTTACATCTGAAGGGTTTTTATAAGGTTTGACACAGACGAATCCACCAATGTCGGATTCTCCAATGTAGATGTCACTGTCTTACATTTGAAGGGTCTTTATAAGGTTTGACACAGACGAATCCACCAATGGCGGATTCTGTGTGGAAACGGGTAAATAGAATTAAATCTGGGAGGTATAGAACCGGTTATACGGTTATTTTGCGTTTCTACTAACATCTTATTAAGATATCCTAAATAAGAGCCCGATTGCTCCTTAGTCTCTGTAAACTTCAGAGACTGACGCACTGGTCATTATCAATGTCTGGGCTAAAAAAAACCGCACTTGTGACTGCTGGTCTAATGTGCCCTCCTCACCCTTATGTAGCGTCGTGAGGTTTGGCATAGAATTGTCAGATTAACACAGCAGAAACGGTTAAAGTATAAGACCAATTAATTAATATCCGTTAGATTTGACGGTCTTTTCCGAGACTCGGATCTAACCGCTCGTGTCGAACGGTGGCCAATTGTAATTGCAGCCCAGCCATTACATTTGTGTAGCATAGGAATGAAAACTGGTTCCGGAGTGGAAACCACACAATAAACAAAGACCGACACTTGCACGCTCAGTAAAAGCGTTACTTAAGGTGTGTAATATACATATATATATATATATATATATGCCCGAAATGCATTCACTTTGCCAGCCTATATAAAAGCTGAAGCAAAAATTCCCACCAACACCCCTGCGCCTCCGGTGGAGTAGTGTTGTAGGACAGGAACGTTCTGGAATTAGAAAGAGGAAGAAACAGGAAGCATGGTTAAAATGGCCCCCATGCCATGCTTACACTGATAATCCCAGATCAGGTTACAATACATTCTGTGTGAATATAGGCTCAATAGTCTATTATACAGGGAGAATCACAGGTTAGGTTATTAATATAACCTATATGAATGTGGCAGCCTGTCATATTTTACTAACATATCTTTCCCTGCAGCAGCGCTGCCTGTGGCTTGTCCCCCCCACCTCCCCCTGTGTTCCGTGTCGCAGCGGGGAGTGGGTGCCGGGAAGCTGACCTTGCAGGGAGGCAGGGAACGTTGTGAGGAGAGCGGCCGAGTGTTCGGCTGGCTGGAGCGGCGTGTAGCGGCTTCCGGCGGTGCTAGTGAGAGCGCTGTGCTGCGGCGGTCTCCCTGGCTTTGAAGTCTGTACAGCGCGGACGGAGCGGCTGGGGCGGGCGCTTAGCGGCGGGTGCGGGCGGCGGTAAAGAAAACGGACCCCACACAGCGGGGCGGCAGCACGCGCTGACCGCCCCGTTCCCCCCAGCATACCTTGCCTCGTAGGGAGGGCTGCGACGGGGCTTCTATCTGTAAGCTCCGTCCAGCTCTTGTTCCTGGCTGCGACGGGGCTTCTATCTGTAAGCTCTGTGCAGCTCTCGTTCATGGCTGCGACGGGGCTTCTATGTGTAAGCTCCGTCCAGCTGATCACGTCTTCATGGCTGCGACGGGGCTTCTTTCTGTAAGCTCCGTCCAGCTCTTGTTCCAGCTGTTGCAGGAGGCAGTGAGCTGCCTGTGGCTGTGAGGGTGCTCTTTGTGAGGAACGACACGCCATGCGCTGCTTGCAGCGGCACTATCCCAGACCCATGTTTTTCCAGAAACTGGGAAGGGATGTAAAAAAGTAAAAATGTAAAAGTAAAAATGAAAAATTAATAAAATCTTCAACTAAGTGTGGGAACTCCACACAAGCCTTGTTAGTGCTGTGAGCACAGAAAAAACACTGAGGTACTCGGGGATATGGAGGGGTGGAGAGTTCTAAATTTAAATATTCAGTGCCTTTGTTTCTGCTAAGCCGTCCATATCCCAAGAGTACTCCAGTGACCCCTAGTGGATGAAAAAGAAATATATATTAATTTATATCGGAAGTCTTCCTACCCTCACTGATGTCAAAACTTACATACTATATATTGGTGCTCTTTCTAGTTTTAAAGTTTATTTTGACAAATGTTCCACTTTGTGGCTTCATCTTGGGACTACCAGGCCTAGCTGTGTTCTCACCAACTACTTACATGGGCACCCTCTTCTATCCCCTACTTAGGGATACTTGTCCTCAAAAATATCTCCCAACTATATTTCTGTAATATTACCAAATTGATATCTACAATTGGTTCTGTAATATGGAGATGGAAATGTTTCGATCCTTCCTACTTGGCTAACCTTCTTAAAATGCTGAATTTTCCTAAAATCCTTTACCCCCTTCAGACATTGCCACTCCTTTTGTCCTGTAAGGATCCTTCTTGCATAGATTCTATGTTTTGCAGGTTCCTTTGGGACAAAAAGAAACCTTGGCTAGGTCTAATCAAATTGCAACAACACAAAAATCATGGTGAAATGAATTTCCCTAACATTGCCAAATATGGCTTAGTGGCGCAGTTCAGGTATCTAAGGAATTGGATATGTGACACCTTGTTTATGCAAACACTTCTTAGGAAATAGGATTCCCTCTGAAGATGTAGCATTCTTACATGTTGATGTCAGGTTTTACAGGGTGCAATCAGTATGTAAAACCCCCCCACAAGTAAATAGCGTATAAACAACTGAATTGCCCCAACGACCAAGTTGGCCTTACCATCAAGATGAACATGGAACTGTGGGGGAAGAGCACCAGGACCAGGCTCAGCAGGGACATCCCCATTGCTTCTGAGTATGCCACCCACATTCTCCTACCCACCCGTACTAAGATCTGATCAAAATAATGTTATCCCAATTTTCTTCTGCCGCTAATTACCTGCTATTGTGTTTTTTTTGTATGTTTTTTTCCCATTGCTCGCTTCACCCCACCATGTGTTTTTCCTGTAATGTTAACCTCCACTGATTGCACACCTTGCCATTGTGCCCTACATGCAGGGTACATCATACTACTACATAAGCATCAGTTTTCCCATATATGAACTTGGCCCTTGTATGGCTCACCTACCACAGTGTAACCTTCAAAGTGCGCCCAACATGGCTGCCACATATGGTACACTTGTGAATGGGATAAAAAATACATGGACCTTGTGGTTTTGTTGGAACCCTACTCTAAACTGTAGGACTCTGAAATCACCCCCATTTTGTGTCATCTCTTCTAGGGGTGGACTATTCCACCTTGGGTAATCCTACGCTGAGCGCCCAAGATGGCTGCCGCACTTGGTACCTTGTGAGGGTGGAATACACAACCCTTGGAAGTTATTACCCAAAATGCCCACACCAATCCTGCATTATGCTTTCTGTGTGCTTAAGGTTTTCTTTTATGTCTGTGTGGCTTATCTATTGCTGTATTACTTAAATCTTCTGTATTATGTGTATTGTTTTTGATGTCTGTAAAGCGCCTTGAGTCCTGTTGGAGAAAGAGCGCTATATAAATAAAATTATTATTATTATTATTATTAAGTGTGAGCATGTAGTGCCCTGTTTTGTACATAAACACAAAATTACCTGTTGCTGGTGCAAGGTGTCCATTTCCCTTTGGAATATGTTTAAAGATGAAGAAATCTTCTGCATCTTTGACAAGTTTTGATGAAACAGTGCCTATAAAAAAAATAGTAAATCGTTTATAGCCTTGGTTTAATAATACTGCGATATATAAATAATACAAAACAGTGAGTGAGAACCATATTACTTATTACTGTGATTTTTAGAATAAGCACCAAATTGCGAGTCATGAATAAAATATACCCCTATACCCCTATGACAACAAGACACTGAGGGGCAGATGTATTAACCTGGAGAAGGCATAAGGAAGTGATAAACCAGTGATAAATGCAAGGTGATAAACGCACCAGCCAATCAGCTCCTAACTATTAATTTACATATTGGAGCTAATTGGCTGGCGCGTTTATCACCTTGCATTTATCACTGGTTTATCACTTCCTTATGCCTTCTCCAGGTTAATACATCTGCCCCTGATTCCCTACTCGTATTCATTGTGTTTGATCCTTTATGTACTTAAGGTTCCATTTACTTGGATGTGAAATACTTTTTCTTTTAAAGTGATTGTTTTTTCAGATGAACTTAATAAGACTTGTACATGTACTCCTATAATATGCTCCTAAATACCTAGGTTTTGTGTATTCTTCTGTGCTGTAAGCCACGTATTTACATCACAGATGGGGTAAGGGCGAGGGGGCGGCATCTGTATTTGGTTTGTATGGGGCCTGGAACGGTACCTTACAGACAGGTGACTGCCCGGATCAATACGTATACACTAACAATCTCAGTCTGCAAGCATATGCTTAATCTGGCACAAGCACGGTTGCCACTTTCATACTTCAGCGCAGAGACAGTATTACGAAAGTAGTATGAAATCTGCGAGATCCATCTTCATTTCTGCTTGCATCTGATTAGAATCAGGCCCAGCTTGTTATACATAGAACTGTCTGTATGACAATGCCTGTATGACAAAGGGCTGCCTGGGCAAGATAAGTTATATTTGTGCATTTTGGTGTTTTTTATCAAGTTTCACCATGTAACAAATTTCATCATTATGGAATTAACCTTTAGTCCATTTGTTGGAATACATTACCGAAAATTACAGAGAATATCATCAGATAGCTGTTTATAATCCATGCAGTACAACTAATACTCCCAATAGTTACTATGTCACCCTTGACAGTGCCAATTAACAAGATTAGAACGGAAGAAATGAGAGGGATTTCTGGTAAATGGGCATGTGCTTTGTGTAGCATGGAGGTGTAAACACTGGGAAGTCCTTTTTATGCCGGTTTTGCCTGGATAAATGGTAGGAGGAATAAAATGATACAGGAAACTGTTGGTTTGTAAAAGTTTAGCATTTTACCAGGTGCTTTTTCGTGATCTCCTCTGGGATCCAATGTTGTGCGTCGTTCCATGGATCCTGCACAAAGACACAAATCAAAGTAACTTCGTATAGACATATTGTTGTTGTTGTTGTTGTTGTTGTTGTTCTTAGAGACGTATGGACTATAAGGGTAAACAATGATTTCTATAAAACTCTAAATAAATTATTACTGCCAGTATTATTACTGATTGTGAACAGTTACTAGCCATTGTGCTCTTTATTCTATGCTATCTACCAGGCAATGATCTCTCTATTATAAAATACCAAACTAGCAACCAGTCAATGGGCTCTGTATACCAAACTAGCAACCAGTCAATGGGCTATGTATACCAAACTAGCAACCAGTCAATGGGCTCTGTATACCAAACTAGCAACCAGTCAATGGGCTATGTATACCAAACTAGCAACCAGTCAATGGGCTATGTATACCAAACTAGCAACCAGTCAATGGGCTCTGTATACCAAACTAGCAACCAGTCAATGGGCTCTGTATACCAAACTAGCAACCAGTGAATGGGCTCTGTATACCAAACTAGCAACCAGTCAATGGGCTCTGTATACCAAACTAGCAACCAGTGAATGGGCTCTGTATACCAAACTAGCAACCAGTCAATGGGCTCTGTATACCAAACTAGCAACCAGTCAATGGGCTCTGTATACCAAACTAGCAACCAGTCAATGGGCTCTGTATACCAAACTAGCAACCAGTCAATGGGCTACCTATACCAAACTAGCAACTAGTCAATGGGCTCTGTATACCAAACTAGCAACCAGTCAATGGGCTCTGTATACCAATCTAGCAACCAGTCAATTGGCTCTATATACCAAACTATCCTCCAGTCAATGGATGCTGTACACTAAACTAGTGACCACTCAATGGACACTGTATACTTAATTAGCAACCAGAGATTGAGTCTATATTGCAAAATGGCCACCAGAGCATGTGTTTCTTTTGTAGTTGTACATAAACAGGGTTATGTATTCTATACTAGTCTCCATTTGTATCACATTTTAGCCACAAAATCACTAAGGTCAGAACATAGGGCCTGATTCAGAGTTGTACGTTTTGCAGTACAACTGTTGCAAAGGTTGTAGCTGCTACTGCACAATTATGCCAAAGCCGCAAGAGGCATCCTATGTAAATAGACTCCTCCTGCTGATCTGCTGTGTCACAGGACACAGGATCGGATCATCAGTTATCTGATTAACCCTAGGGTTACTCAGGATGGCTGGTATATTCATGCAGCTGAAGCCAGGATTATACCCCATATTCAATATGTAATTTTAACAAGTGACAATAGAGTTGATATAATCTGCCCCCTCCGCCTGTGCCACCCTCCCAGAAATACAATTTTCATGACTATATGGCACCAATCACGCTGCAGCTCACTGGCTGTCCTAACTACAATCAGAGAGAATTCTGGCAGAGACTTCCCTGTCTGTTACACTGTGAGGAGGACTTGGTTACGCCACTTTTAGTCAAACCTATCATTGCCAATTGCTTGCATTAAGTCACTGCAGTTTTCTATGATATCAATAAACACTCCACATGTTCTTAAAATAAAGGGGGGAAAAAACCTAAGAACAACATACAGTATAGCACCTATACTGTATTATATGCACATCCTACCTTTATTGAAAATACTATTGTCAGTTAATTCCTGAGGAAGCGTCAGATCCTTTTCCGCATTTGTGGATTCGAATGTATTTTGGCCCATAAGCTTGGATTTTTCCAATCCAGAGTTCTGTTTTGTGTCAATTACACGTCCTTCATTTGCTCGATTATCAGTGTTCTCAGAGATGTGAACCACAGTCTTCCGGCCAGAGTTGACTAAATTAAATATAAATGATTAGCAACATATTCAGTAGTGCTAAAAAGGAAAGAACAGTTCTAGAAATAAACTGCTTGATTCATAACTCCATGGGGTAAATGTAACAGGGTCCAAGTTACCGTATTTGTGGGACTTCGGACGAGAATGCCCATATTTTTAAAGTGGCAATCATTTACAAGGCAAAACCAACCTGGTATAAAAACCAATAAAAACAATAACTGCTTAACAGCGCCTCTAAATTTCACGGTAATGTAATGAGATTACCCTGATATTGTGCGCTGACGTAAAAACACTGTGTATGTGTTTATATAACAGATAAAGAAAAATAATTAAAAACGGCTGTGCAAAGTAGCAGGGGAAACCGAGAGCCAACGTGTATGAAAAAAGGGGTTTATTTAAACAATATAATTGTAACATGTATATAAAAATAATTACTAAAATTTTATTGATACCATGAAGTAATATAACTTGGCACCCTGATGGTATGACTGTAAGATCTATCAAACCAGTAATGTGGCTAAACAGCAGCAATGGTAACAGTGTGTCCGATAGGTATACTTGATTTTGTTTCTCCATGAGAAAAGAATCCACAATCACATTAGGTGGATACAATTCAGCTTTCCACTAATAGGCAGTATGCAACTGTTGCAGTCCCGAAATACAAGTGATGTTTGCCATATTAAAGATGAGCTCAATCAATAGTGCAAGAGTAAAATACCTCTCCCGTGGGCTGGTACAACCGAGCGTCCTCGGTTGATAAGTCCTGCAGTGCCCACAACGTAGCTGTATGGAGAGGAGATTTGTACCGCCAAGCATATGCGGGAGGCTGGAAGTCGCGTGCTGAGGAGAGGCAGCCTTCGGGTGTCACAAAGCCGGTGCGGATCACGCTGATCGGAGACTGAGTGCTGCTGTGACGGGTGCCTGGTTCAAGGTATCAACAGATACAGGATCCTAATGCGTTTCGTCACGTACCCCGTGACTTTTTCAAAGGTGTGCACCCTGATCTGTAGGTGTCGGTATTTAAAGCCAAGGGCAAAGCCCAAACAGGTGAAACAAATAATTGGTTAATTAAAAGGTTCACTACACATCAGCTCTCAGATGGAAGCATTGGTAATACAAGATATATACAATCAACTGAATATATAAACTATGAAGAATAGTATAGCTTTATAAATCAATGTATTTAATTAACAATATAAATACCTAATGAAATACATATAAGAAGAGAGAGGGACCTATTCCTGAATACATTATTAGCAAAGATATTATATAGGGAAACCAAATTGGTCACATAGCAGATGAGGAAAAACAGGAATCATATGATATATAGTATAGAAATAAACAATATAAAAAATTATAAATAAAGAGAGTCTATATAAAAGGTATCAGGCATCTAAACCATATATTTTTTTATTATTTTTATTATTATTACTCCGTGTTAGATTGTAAATGAGGAGTTATTTTATCAATATAGGTAGTCCTATTAAAAAGAGATGACCAAATAGATTAATCCTACTGGAGTCAGAGTACTAGGTATGCAGTTGATATGTACATATCAACTGCATACCTAGTACTCTGACTCACTAGATTTGCTAAAGTTGTCTAGACTTTTGTAGTAAGTCCTGTGGTGTACCTGGTTTGGACACTGGTCCGCTATGAAGGCAAACCCAGGTTCTATTCCCCGCTGGCACTATATGCTGACCTAATTTTTTATTTATCCTTTATATTTTTATACTTTTCTATGTTATACCAATCCAGTAGGATTAATCTATTTAGTCATCTCTTTTTAATAGGACTACCTATATTGATAAAATAACTCCTCATTTACAATCTAACATGGAGTAATAATAATAAAAAAAATATATGGTTTAGGTGCCCGATACCTTTTATATAGACTCTCTTTATTTATATTTTTTATATTGTTTATTTCTATACTATATATCATATGATTCCTGTTTTTCCTCATCTGCTATGTGACCAATTTGGTTTCCCTATATAATATCTTTGCTATTAATGTATTCAGGAATAGGTCCCTCTCTCTTCTTATATGTATTTCATTAGGTATTTATATTGTTAATTAAATACATTGATTTATAAAGCTATACTCTTCTTCATAGTTTATATATTCAATTGATTGTATATATCTTGTATTACCAATGCTTCCATCTGAGAGCTGATGTGTAGTGAACCTTTTAATTAACCAGTTATTTGTTTCACCTGTGTGGGCTTTGCCCTTGGCTTTAAATACCGGCACCTACAGATCAGGGTACACACCTTTGAAAAAGTCACGGGGTACATGACGAAACACGTTCGGATTAGAGATGAGCGGATTCGGTTTTACTCGGTTTTACTCGGTTCTCAAAACCGAATCTTATTGGCTCACGGAAGTCACGTGTTTTGGATAGCCAATAAGATTCGGTTTTGAGAACCGAGTAAAACCGAGTAAAACCGAATCCGCTCATCTCTAGTTAGGATCCTGTATCTTTTGATACCTTGAACCAGGCACCCGTCACAGCAGCACTCAGTCTCCTATCAGCGTGATCCGCACCGGCTTTGTGACCTCCGAAGGCTGCCTCTCCTCAGCACGCGGCTTCCAGCCTCCCGCATCTGCTTGGCGGTACAAATCTCCTCTCCATACAGCTACGTTGTGGGCACTGCAGGACTTATCAACCGAGGACGCTCGGTTGTACCAGCCCATGGGAGAGGTATTTTACTCTTGCACTATTGATTGAGCTCATCTTTAATACGGCAAACATCACTTGTATTTCGGGACTGCAACAGTTGCATACTGCCTATTAGTGGAAAGCTGAATTGTATCCACCTAATGTGATTGTGGATTCTTTTCTCACGGAGAACCAAAATCAAGTATACCTATCGGACACACTGTTACCTGCTGTTTAGCCACATTACTGGTTTGATAGATCTTACAGTCATACCATCAGGGTGCCAAGTTATATTACTTCATGGTATCAATAAAATTTTAGTAATTATTTTTATATACATGTTCCAATTATATTGTTTAAATAAACCCCTTTTTTTCATACACGTCGGCTCTCGGTTTCCATAACTTTCCCTGCTACTTTGCGTAGCCGGTTTTTATTCTTTTTCTAAAACTAACCTGGTGTTGCACTGTAAACGATTGCTGCCTTGTATATGATTGCCGCTTTAAAAATAGGGCATTCTCGTCCGAAGTCCTACAACACTGGCAAATCGGACCCTGTTACATTTAACCCCAAATCAACCAACATGCTTCTGTACAGTGTTTTTTTCATAATGATATCTGTATACTGTATTCTTTAAAAAAAAATCTGTCCTTTATACAGATGTAGCCACGCTCATTGTTGCTGCTGCCTCATACAGTAATCCTAGTTGCACCATACAAATAGCACAGGTTGGCGAAGTAAGGTGTGATAAGACGCTAGAGAATCTGTAGCATGCAATAGACAGCTTCACCACTCGGTAGCAATTGCTCCACTACTGAAAACTACAGTACAGTGCTGAATAGCAACAGATGGATATGGAACTACAGAATACTGTACAATGTAGCAAGCCCTGACATGCTTGCCAGTGCACAGTAAATACAGTAGTTCTTTTTTTAATACAGTAATACTGCAGGACGGAGTACAAAATCATTGGAACGGCAGACAACCAGTGACAACATGCTCTGACAAATGAAAGCTCCCATGGTGCACTGTATAAAATGATCCCTACATTAAGTAGAAATGTGAACACAGAAAAAGATTTGCTCAGTGTCGCCGACTCATTCAATGAAAAGTACAGTTCAAAGTTATACACAGATCTCTAAAAGAAAAAAAATCATTACAATCAGCAATAGAGTTGGGACACACAGAACTATAAAAAAATTTCAATGAGCGACATCACTATGTCACTGCAGGTGTCAGTCATCTGTCTCCGTGGCTCTCTTGGAAAAGTGGTATCGCCAATAGTTACAGTGCCCGTGTGCTAGGGTTCGATTCCCGCAAAGGACAAGATGTTTTGAAAAACAATTTAGAATACTTTTCTGTTATCAATTTTATGCTGGATATACTGTATATTATACATTGCAAGTCTTATTTTATTACATACTGCGACTTGTACAGTGCACATTGTTAAGCAAGCAGCAATCATCAATTTCTGCAGTCTGCTCACACAATGCTAACATACCTTACAAATGAACACTGGGCTCCAGGATAACTGTATAAAGTGATCACACACTGTTACGAAGAATGACAACACAGAAAAAGATCTGCTTGCATTGAACTGATTGTGCGTCTTCGACATACACAACCATGAATACCTTATATTGTTAAACATACATTACAGTATATCCACCATAATATAACATGCTACTTTATAGTGTTCCGTGCATTTGAGATGGAAATAAAAAAGCATCTAAAAAAAGACGTTCTTAAACTACATGCATTGTTTCACTTTACAATGGAGACTCCACACATGCGCAATGGTAGTTTTAAGAAGAGTCTGATTAAAATGATATGTTGCATGCCTATATTCTGCGTGCAAGTGCGTCTGTATCTGCATACAAAATGCTACATTACAGTGATTTCCATGAAAACACTGTAACATAGCATTTCCTATGCAGATACAGCCACAGTCTCACACTGAATATAGGCATGCCACATATATTTTTTAATCAGTCAGTCTGCTTGTGCATCATATTTGCATAGTGATGCGTATAAGATGCGTTTATGGCAAAAAAAGACATCAGACTTTAGCAGAGCTGCCTGGGAACTGCAGGCTTACTCATGCCAGTCATCTCGCGATGCATGCACAATGCCAACATGCCTTACAAATTACCATGCCTTCTGGGTTCCCTTCCCCCAACCAAAGCCAGCATAAGCAATTTATTTACATAGTGTACCGGCCGTGTTTTGTTTGTCATTTACTAAGCAGTACACCCAGTCAATGAAATCACGAGTCACACGGGAGGTGGGATTAGGGGTGAGGAAGGCTGCCTAGTAAAGTAATTACTGAAAGAAGTACAGTAAACTCAGTTTCATACAGATAACACTAGCAATGTATAACATACAGTATATACAGCATAAATTGGTAACAAAAATATTCTAAATTGTTTTTCAAAACATATTGTCCTTTGCGGGAATTGGAACCTAGCTCATGGGTATGGTAATCATTAACAATACCACTGTGCCAAGAGAGCCATGGAGACAGGTGACTGACACCTGCAGTAACACAGTGATGTCACTCATTGTAAGTGCAACTGATTGGTATATCTGTGGGCATGTCTGTATCAGACTCTCGTAATTTGAGAAGCCACACTTGGATTGTATATCTGTGTAAAAAGTAGCAATCACAGCTTTTTTCGCAGCTGATTGGTATATCTGTGTGCATGTCTGAGTCTGTATACGTAGCATGACAGAACTTGTTTTGGGAAAATTAGAAAAAAGCTGTGATGCTACTTTTTACTCATATATACAATACAATACAGTTCAGTGTCATTTTCAGTGGAGCATAGATGCATGCAATCAGCTCAATGCAAAAAAACTTTTTCTGTGCTTATACTGGTACTGTAGATACTGTGAGTACTCCAGCTATATACAGTACTGTATAAGCATGGTATAATTGGGTCACTGCCGCCGCGAAATTGCAAGGTCCGCAAGTACAGCACAAGTCAAGGTGCGCAAAAAAATTAAATTGGTAATGCAAAATATACAGAATACTGTATCATGAGTGATCATGAGTGCCCCAGCATGAGCACAGCAAAATTTGCAGTGTGTAATAAAACAACTGTTATCGTGGTAAGGTTTGTTAAATATACATTACAGTATATCCACCATAATATAACATGCTACTTTATAGTGTTCCGTGCATTTGAGATGGAAATAAAAAAAGCATCTAAAAAAAGACGTTCTTAAACTACATGCACATTTTCACTTTACAATGGAGACTCCACACATGCGCAATGGTAGTTTTAAAAAGCGACACCTGGTGGACGAACACCAGTATTGCACTCGCCGGAGACTCAATTCATTACATTGCGACTGAATACACCACGCTGCAAAAGGCGCAGGAAAACGTAATGTCACTAGTTTTTTGCACTACATGCCACACGGAGTATAGATGAGTTTGGCAACCTCTGCATACACCATTACATCATAAAATACCAGTATAATGCACAAAAAATATTTTGCTTTACATAATAGACACAATTGAAGCTGCTGAACAGTTATACAATACACTATAACAGAAAACAACTAATGCTGGGAATACACTGTCCAATTATTGGCCCGATCAGCTGATTAATCATATGATCGGGATGATAATCGAACAGTGTATTGTAGCGGTCTGTCTGTCCAGCAAGTCTACTAGATCCAATTAGACAGCTGCATCTGACAGTGTATGCACAATATTTCCCCTGTTCCTAACACAGGAGGAATGGGAAAATGTTTTCTCTGCAGGGAGGAATCCATACTGTATATCAAAATCTGCTGGGTTCAGGCTGTTAGAGAAAACGACTGTTGGTCTCACAAGCATTTTATCGGACAATGTATGCCCAGTGTATGTAAGCATTATGCTTTCAATACACTGTGTGATAAAACTTACCATCAGACAGACCAATTATCTGACATTGGAATACCATCAGATAATTGGTCTCTCTGCCTGATGGTGAAGGCCATACACTGTGAAAGAATTGGCCTGAATAGCAAATTATCTGCTCATTGGGCTAATAACTGCACAGTCTATAGCTGGCCATATACTATACAATTATCTGGCAGATCATCTTCCAGATCTGGCCTGTTGGAATGAAAATATGGTAGTGGATGAGAGTAAAATGAAAATCGACCAACAAACAACAAAGACTGTTGGAAAACAACAAAGACCATCATTCATACAAATTGGTTAAATCTGCGATTTGTCAAAGCGGGCGTCTTAGTCCCTGCTCATTCAGACGCATGTATGTGCTAGCATTAGCATAAACTTTGGAAAAATACATTAAATTGGTTACAGCAGCATGTGTCTGTGAAACAGCACAATGTATAAAAGTTGTTCACTGAGGGTTGTCATATTTCTGTGAACATGCATGCCACATCTTAAATACCTTACTTGCATAGCGTTTAAATCTCAAAGGAAAAAAGGGGTAGTGATATGGTGCACTAGCTGACATTTTGTGTAAATAGAAAATAAAATTTAAGTTTTATTACAGTCATTTTAAACATTAATTCCCTCACAACAGAAATTAAAATGGCAAAGTATTAAAATAATAAAGAATAGAAGAAATAATATGGATCTAAAAATTGTATACTAGGGGCCTTTTTGTATATCCACTTAGGCTCCTTATAGAGGTCTGTGATTCAGGTTATGTCACATCTATTGATGGTTTGAATGATCAATAATATATTGCTTATATGTGTATACTTGTCAGTAAGATTTATAATCTTAATGTACTTGTTGCAATAACTATTAGATTATACCAACTGTGTGTTATTTTTATTACAAACTTGCTTCATTTTATAACAGAAGGTAAAGTTGTGCTCATAAGTTTACATACCCTAGCAGAATTTGTGATTTTCTGGCCATTTGTCAGAGAATATGAATGATGAGTCACAAACTTTTCTTTCACTCATGGTTAGTGGTTGGGTGAAGCCATTTATTGTCAAACAACTGTGTTTACTCTTTTTAAATCATAGTGACAACAGAAACAACCCAAATGACCCTGATCAAAAGTTTACATACCCTGGAGATTGTGGCCTGATAACATGCACACAAGTTGACACAAACGGGTTTGAATGGCTACTAAAGGTAACCATCCTCACCTGTGATCTGTTTGCTTGTAATCAGTGTGTGTGTATAAAAGATCAGTAAGTTTCTGGACTCCTGAAAGACCCTTGCATCTTTCATCCAGTGCTGCACTGACGTGTCTGGATTCTGAGTCATGGGGAAAGCAAAAGAATTGTCAAAGGATCTGCGGGAAAAGGTAATTGAACTGTATAAAACAGGAAAGGGATATAAAAAGATATCCAAGCAATTGAGAATGCCAATCAGCAGTGTTCAAACTCTAATTAAGAAGTGGAAAATGAGGGATTCTGTGGAAACCAAATCACGGTCAGGTAGACCAACAAAAATTTCAGCCACAACTGCCAGGAAAATTGTTCGGTATGCAAAGAAAAATCCACAAATAACTTCAGCTGAAATACAGGTGTGGTTGTTTCAAGATACACAATAAGGATGCATTTGAAGAAAAATGGGCTGCATGGTCGAGTCGCCAGAAGAAAGCCATTACTACGCAAATGCCACAAAGCATCCCGCTTACAATACTCCAAACAGCACAGAGACAAGCCTCAAAACTTCTGGAACAAAGTCATTTGGAGTGATGAGACCAAAATTTCACTTTTTGGCCACAACCATAAACGTTACATTTGGAGAGGAGTCAACAAGGCCTATGATGAAAGGTACATCATTCCTACTGTGAAACACGGAGGTGGATCGCTGATGTTTTGGGTATGTGTGAGCTACAAAGGCACTGGAAACTTGGTCAAAACTGATGGCGAGATGAATGCAGCATGTTATCAGAAAATACTGGAGGAAAATTTGCACTCATCAGCCCGGAAGCTGCGCATGGGACGTACTTGGACGTTCCAACATGACAATGATCCAAAACACAAGGCCAAGTCGACCTGTCATTGGCTACAGCAGAATAAAGTGAAGGTTCTGGAGTGGCCATCTCAGTCTCCTGACCTCAATATCATTGAGCCACTCTGGGGTGATCTCAAATGTGCAGTTCATGCAAGACAGCCCAAGAATTTACAGGAACTGGAGGCTTTTTGCCAAGAAGAATGGGCAGCTTTACCATCTGAGAAAATAAAGAGCCTCATCCACAACTACCACAAAAGACTTCAAGCTGTCATTGATGTTAAAGGGGGCAATACACGGTATTAAGAACTGGGGTATGAAAACTTTTGATCAAGGTCATTTGGGTAGTTTCTGTTGTTATTATGATTTAAAAAGAGTAAACACAGTTGTTTGACAATAAATGGCTTCACCCAACCACTAACCATGAGTGAAAGAAAAGTTTGTGAGTTATCATTCATATTCTCTGACATATGGCCAGAAAATCACAAATTCTGCTAGGGTATGTAAACTTATGAGCACAACTGTATATACAGTATATATATTCCATGCTATGATGTTAATTTCTCAGGGTTCCATTATTATATCCTCTTATTATAAAGGAAGATGTATCACAAGAGCTGATATATAATTTTAAGGATAAAGTTATTGGTATAATGTAAGGAATAAAACTATTAATAAGTGTATTCCTTTTATTTTCATCTATTATTGGGAACCCTTACCAGCATTAAAAAAAAAAATCAAAGGAATTCACTTATTAATACTTTTATTCCTTAAGGTGCCCACATATGGTAAGCTTTTTAAAAAAATCTGGACGTTTCCAACTGTCGAGATTGAAACGCCCGTTTAAGAATGGACCGTTTGTGGGCATATCAACTACGCAATGCGCGCACCCATGGGGCATTCGTCACCTCCTCCGCTATCTTGAACATGCAGAAGGATCTGAGGATGTGGAGTACAATGCCATGCTGCCCCCTCCGTCGGCTTCAGCAGGTGTGTGCATTTTTTGATGCCGGCACTCCGTCGGTCCTGTTGCTTGCAATGTATCCCTGGGGGACACATCACGCCGTGTGGGGGCAATATTTCACAAAATCTGATATATAATGTAAAGGATAAAGTTATTGTTATAATGTAAGGAATAAAATAAATTAATAAGTGTATTACTTTTATTTTCTTATGCGGGTAAGGGTTCCCAATAATAGATGAAAATAAAAAGAATACACTTATTAATAATTTTATTCCTTACATTATACCAATAACTTTATCCTATAAATTATATATCAGCTTTTGTGATACATCTTCCTTTATAATAAGATATAGGCCCTCATACAGCATGAGACGCTAATTTGCCAAAAAAAAGCAGACACTTTTCAGCCATCTGCGCATCGACGCGGCGTGGTCCGGATGACGGATGCTTGATCGGACCATTTTTGGGACAACCGTGTGACATCACACACGGCCGATGCGGCCCAAAAAATGGCGGCGGTCCACCTGCATATTCAGCCTAGATGCATATGCAGGAGGTCATCCCTAAATCTAACTAAGCAATACGATCGCAATTGTTTTGCGATCACATCACTAGCCGCCAATTTGCATGCTGGGCGGCCTTGCCCCCAGAAAGCAATTTAATCAGCAGCAGATTCTGCTTTTTAGCTGAATAGGGTCCATAATCATGGAACCCTGAGAAATTACCACCATAGCAGGTGCATGTACCTTCTGTTATAACATGAAGGAGTAAGCAAGTTTGTAATAAAAATAACACACAGTTGGTATAATCTAATAGTTATTGCAACAAGTACATTAAGATTATAAATCAGACTGACAAGCATATACAAATAAGCAATATATATTATTGATCATTCAACCCATCATCAGAGGTGACATATCCTGAATCACAGAACTCTATAAGAATCCTAAGCGGATATACAAAAAGGCCCCTAGTATACAATTTTTAGATCCTTATTCTTTCTTCTATTCTTTATTATTTTAATACTTTGCCATTTACATTTCTGTTGTGGGGAATTAATATTTTGAAATAAGTCTATAATTAAAGTTACATTTTATTGTCTATTTACACATCGGATAGTGCACCATGGGCCTTATTCAGGTTCAGTTGCAAAATTGCAAATCGTCCGATTATCGGATGACTGCATGAAGGGTGCAATGCGATCACAGGATCCGCAAAGTGTGATTACTTAGTGATTGCCGGGTAGTGATTGTTAGTGGGTGGTAACGTGGCGTTTGTGGGGAGTGGTTAGAAAAATCAGGTGTGTCATGGCCGTTTTCGGGGGCCTGCATCTAACGTCAGTTGCAATTGCTGCAACTTAAATCATGGTTGCAGGTGCAACTGAATTCTCATTATTCTGAGAACCCCTGGGTCATCCACAACTGTTGATGTTTCTGCTTATGCATCGCTGTTATGCAACTCGTCTTTTACCTTTCTGGGTGCTATTCATGTGCGATTTTTAGCAGAAGCAGGATTGAGAAAATAGCAATTTCTGTCACAATATCGAACCAACCTGAATGAGGTCCCATAACCCTTTTTTCCCTTTGAGAATTAGTTGCTATTTTGGTAGTTGATAGCACCCCATTTCTATTAGAGTGAACATTAGCTATTGGGTGGTTTTTCAATACAAACTGGTGCGGTAGTCCTTTTCTTTCATTTAGCATAGCGTTTAAACAGATGTTTTAGCAGTATATGTATTATAGGATATTTTTCCTATTGCACTTGTTTATATTTCATGATTTAAAAGAAAGTCAGAGAATATGACGTTCTGTATCAGCTGTACAGCACAGAGCTGTTCAGTGTGAGAACATCATGGCAGCTACTGTAGAATAAACTACATATTTTCCAGTTTCCTAAAACATTTAATTTGCATAATTCATAAACAGATCCAATCACTCAGCCCATGACTCTGCTTGTGAATGTAATTCAGGATGACTCACGGTTCTGGCAGAAAGCTTCATCAGAGCCATCCGGACACTGTCGTATACCATCACAAGCCAAAGTAATATCTATGCAACAGCCGTCATCACAGATAAACTGGTAGCGGGTGCAATCACCAGTACAAGCTGAGGAAGCTGTGAAAGAAAATTTGGATTAATACCTGGCATTAGTTACACAGAAAGGGCGCTTCACATGTTCACTGTCCATACGTATTCATGGCCTTTTTCAGGTTTGTTAGCAAACCCAAAAAATTAGCAATTAGGCAAAATGATGTTGCACTGCAGGTGGGGCAGATGTAACATGTGCAGAGATTTAGATTTGGGTGGGGGTGTTTACACTGCAATTTAGATTTTAGTGTGAAAATAAAGCAGCCAGTATTTACCCTGCACAGAAACAATATAACCCACCCAAATCTAACTCTCTCTGCATGTTACATCTGCCCCACCTGCACTGCACATGGTTTTGCCTAATTGCTAACTTTTTTGGTTTGCTAACAAACCTGAATAACCCCCTCAGTCAATGAACATAACAAAATCCTCTGTTCACCATTTATAATCGTACACAGGTTGTCCTAAGTAAGGGGGAATCCCATTTTGGGGGGTTTCCATTTCCCTAAGGATTCCAGCACTGGACTGAGCAGTGTAGGGCTGATTAACATTATGGCCAGGGCCGGTGATAGGGTGTTCGGCGCCCCCCTGTAAACTATAAATTTGCACCCTCCCATACTCAACAAAGGGTCAATGCGCGCCTTTGGCGCGCGCTGGGAAAAGGGGTGTGGTCTCACATGTAAGGAGCATGGCCACACAATAGTACCCCCATTTAAAATTACGCCACACAGTAACACAATCTTATTCATCTTATACGTAATGTCCCATACGTAGTAGTAGCATCCTTATATGTAATGCACCCCAGTAGTAGTAGCATCCTTATACATAATGCACCCACAGTAGTAGTAGCGTCCTTATACTAGTGCACGCCCAGTAGTAGAAGCGGCCTTATACTTAATGCCTCCCCCAGTAGTAGTAGCATCCTTATACGTAGTGCACCCCCAGTAGCAGAAGCGTCCTTATACGTAATTCCCCCCTAGTAGTAGTAGCGTCCTTATACATAATGCCCCCCAGTAGTAGTAGCGCCCTTATACGTAATGCCCCCCCCCAGTAGTAGTAGCGTCGTTACATGTAATGCCCCCCCAGTAGTAGCATCGTTATACGTAATGCACCCCCTGTAGTTGTAGCGTCCTTATATGTAATGCCCCACCAGTAGTAGTAGTATTATTATTATTACATTTTATTTATAAGGCGCCACATGTGTTTCGCAGCGCCGTACAAAGGACAGTACAGGGAGACAAAACATAGCATTACAGTAAATAAATAACAGAAATAGAGTACAGGTAACAGAGCACCACACGTTCTCAAGACATAATACAGCTAAGATGTAAGTATTGATGGAGTGATCATCGTACTACTAAAGGCTGGTGGCCATAGATGGAGATGAGCCTTTACTAGCAGGATAAAGATGGTCATTGAGTAGGGGAGAGCTGCGAGTGAAATGTGTCGAGACGAGGGCTTAGATAACAAAAGAAAAGAGGGCCCTGCTCTGAAGAGCTAACAATCTAGTGGGGAGGGGCGACAGACAGATGACAAGAGGTGCAGGCAAGTGGGAGGTATCCTGATGGCAGTATTCAAGCAAAGCTGAGATGTTCATGGCATAAGGCAGGGGGGTCGTCATACGTAATGCCCCCCCCCCCCCCCAGTACTAGTAGCATCCTCACATGTAATGGCCTCCCCAGTAGTAGCGTCCATAATGCGTGCGCACACAGACATACCTCACACACACACAAGTCACACATATATACACACATACACACCCACCATACACACACACACACCCACACCATACGCACACACACATACATTTCTCTCTCACCCTCCACTTACCTAAGTCTGGCTGGCCGCCACTGCAATTACTGTCCCTCTCTCTACAGCAGCCTGGTCCGTTTAGCCCCGCCCCTTCCATCCAATTTAGCCCCATGTAGCTCCGCCCCCTCCTCTGATCAGTACACAGGCCGCTGTCACACAGGGGAGGGGAGGATGCTTTTCATGCTGCCAGCGCTGCTGCCTGTCATACAATGACAGGCACAGCAGCTGGCAGCAGCAGCAGGGAGGACAGGACGGCGCAGCAGCAGGGAAGGGTTGCAGAGCAGGGGGAGCGCCTCTCCGTCCCAGCGCAATGCTGTATATCTCCCTGATATAGTGTCACCAGCCCTGGATGATTCAACCTACTGGTTGAAAAATAGGGGAACTCAACACATTTTTCCCCCTATTTTTCGCTACCAGTCTAGGCTAAATAGCCCAGGGCTGGTTATGAAAACGCTGGAGATCCCTAATCTTTTTTTTTTTTTTTTTTGGGAGGGGGGAGGTGGGTTCTTTTTTTACACTATACAAACCTGCACAGATGGGAAGTCATTTATTTGAGGGGTTTTTGCAGTTGTTTTGTGGCAAGAGCCAAACTCGCCGCTTAGTAAAATCCGTGGTTTCTATCTTCTTATTGTTATTTTATGTTCTAAGTTATTCTAGACCAAACTCTTTGTTCATCTTGACATAGGAATGAATTAGATATGTGTGCCACCGCATTTTTGCTGGATTTGGATTTGGCTCTGATTCGTGAGCCAGTGTTGGATTTGGATTTGCCAAACTGCCGTGACTGATTTGGATGTGCATTTTTTTCAAAAAAGCTAAAATCACATAATTTGGGCCTTTTTTTGTTTTGTTCCTAGGGTATTATTATTCTCAATAACATTCATTTCCAGTAATTTCCAGTCAATTATGACCACCTCACAGGTTTCACCAATACTGGCCAAAGGCTGCAGCGAGCTGGCTGGTTACCCAGCAACAGAGCAGCAGCACAAACACATGGCAGTTTATAGGACATCTAAAAAATATTGCTACACAGCAGTGGTAGAAAAGAAAAGCTGTGCATGACTTCTGACAGCTGCAGCACTAGTATTTGGTTGCGCTTCTCTAAACTGAACATTATCCATTCTTCAATTCGCAAATCACTATGTGGAGGCACAGGGTTTATAGATGCACGTGAATAAAGCACACCAAACAGTACAAACAATAGAACTTAACTATATATATATATATATATATATATATATATATATATGCTAGAGAAGATGACCCTCACGCCAAACATAAAGTTTCAATGGCTATGGTGCTCACTCCATGCAAATTACACAGGTACCAAAGAACTGAGCGGCACTCATAGACTTCATAACCCACTGGTCACAGGCGTGGACAAACAGTCATTGAGCCAGTGATAGATTCCAACGTTTCATGTCTTTTATGACATTTTGTCAAGGAAAAATGCCATAAAAGACATGAAACGTTGGAATCTATCACTGGCTCAATGACTGTTTGTCCACGCCGGTGACCAGTGGGTTATGAAGTCCATGAGTGCCGCTCAGTTCTTTGGTACATATATATATATATATATATATATATATATATATATAGAGAGAGAGAGAGAGAGAGAGAACTGGTATGGTCGGCACTCCCTTCACATTAGTCAGCTGCCCCGGTGCCTTCCCTGCAAAGCATATACAAACTGGTTGTCTTCTAGAGAGAGGTATGCATCTCCACTCTCAATCCATGAAAAACCAGGCGGCACTCCAGAGGACTTGCGAATAACAAAGTATAATAGGCAAATCAATCAAAAAGGTGGCATAACTCCGCCAACGTTTCAGCGCCACGCAGGGCGCTTTTCTCAAGGCTGTATGCAGTAATACAATTTATTATTGATTTGCCTATTACACTTTGTTATTCACAAGTCCTCTGGAGTGCCGCCTGGTTTTTCATGGATTGAGAGTGGAGATGCATACCTCTCTCTAGAAGACCACCAGTTTGTATATATATATATATATATATATAAAACACACAAACAAAAAAATCTGCGGCACTCAGGGTCTTGTGAAAACGTAATTTGTATTAGAACATCAATAAAGTATCCATCGACGTTTCGGGGACTTCAACCCCTTTGTCAAGATGTGTGCAAATGCGTGCATGCAGATTTTTTTTGTTTGTTGTTGGATCTTATACTGAGGGCACCGGGGCACTTTGGACATTTAGAAGAGTGCTGGGCTGTTTCCAATTGTTATATATATATATATAGAAAAGCGAGGTAAACAGGCGGCACTCATCAGGCTGAATAAACGTAGTGACTTTATTGGCTAAAGGCCGACATGTTTCGGAGATAGCTTCTCCGTCCTCAGGGCCAGACAAACGTTTGTCTGGCCCTGAGGACGGAGAAGCTATCTCCGAAACATGTCGGCCTTTAGCCAATAAAGTCACTACGTTTATTCAGCCTGATGAGTGCCGCCTGTTTACCTCGCTTTTCTATCTGATGGGAATCATTTCTTCATGAGGAAGGCACCGCAGCAAGTCGTCATTTTACATGAGAGTGCCGGATACCATACTGGACGCTATATATATGTATATATATATATATATATATATATATATATATATATATATATATATAAAATGTTTTTGAACTTGCAGCTTGGTTCAAACTGCGTAGATTCACAGGGCTTATGATGCATGTGAACAAAGCGCACAAAGGTAAAGTGCACCAAGCAGTACAATTTACAGTGCAGCATACAGCAGCCTGCCCTATACAGAGCACAGCCACTTGTGAATCTGAAGTCTGTGGACACAGCACAGCCTACACAGCAGATTACAGCGCTGCATACAACAGCGTGCAGTGTGCCCCCATACGCAGTCACTTTAAAGAGCAGAGTACAGTGCAGCATTCATCAGTGTGCCTGAGAGCGAAATGGCACAGAGTCCTGGCCGCAGCGTGTTATATAGAATTCAAAACCCGCGAGAGGATGACGTTTTGCCTCGAAGTGGAATCCGAGTCTGGCGGGAAGACTCAAGTCGCCACTCGGATTGACTCGAATATCGGAAGTTCGGGCATATTCGGCTTACAGGTCATTTGAACCGCTCATCTCTAGAATTAATAAGGAAGCTAAGAAACATATGGGGGAAATCTCGTCTCCATTTAGTCATGCCAGTTCAGTAAGAGAATCTGTGCATGAAGTGGACCAAGAGTGTGAGTATATGAAAAGAGGTGGAGAAGGGCACTGAGGGATGGAAAAGCAGTGTACCATACAAGCCACAGTGAACATCCCTTTCAAGGCAGAATGTGCAGCACTTTTTGAATATAACTAGTTTGCCTTGTCGAAGTCAAAAATATTACATAGAGAGAACATACAGACTACACACATTATAAGTCGCTATACTTGCAAATACGCGCAGCGAGCACAGCAATATATGGTAACACACGCATTTACACGGACATGCCACAGAGATGGATTCGACACTTATTTCATACAGCACATAATTATAATAATATCAAGCGCCAGACATCATAATGATTTAAAATTACATAATGGAGTAATGTCATGTATGTGTATTATTGGAACGAAGCAAGATAGAACTGTCGTATTTGGTATTAAAGCAAGCAGATTAATGTGTAGATTCATTTGATACCTGTTATTAAGTTGTAGGACATTGCAACAAATAGTTATGATTAAATGTATGAAAGCTAAAGTCACTGTTATTAGGACAATAGACATTCCAAACAGGTGGTGGACAGGAAACTCAGGCCAGCCCTTTGGATGTCTTCAAGGCTGAACCTGTTTAGCATACGAACAGAACAGTGACTCACAATGAATAAGAACGTTCCCTCCCCCAAACTAGATAACACATTACAGAGACACACAGTTGTTAGTTGCTGTTTTGTCCCAGACGATGATGGAGTTGCTGCCAGACCAGTTCCTGTATTTATTTGCTGAGAGAGAGAGATATATTAAGAGGAGGATGCATTGGAAGATATGATAATTGCATCGCTGGCCTGTAACTGTATGTATTAACTGCTTACTGTATAAATTGTAACCATGTAACTACATGTATACTGTACATTGTGATATATTGAATACATATCCTTTTAATAACAAATATATAAATCAATGAGCTTTGGAACTCAGATAATGTGTGGGTGTATTGTTTTCTCTTATGGGATGCGGTGTTTTGCGATGTATAGCGCACATTCATGGCACATGGTAATAAGATGTGCAGGCGTCTACAATATATATTAGAGCGGGCATTTTAAATATTTGTTAGAAAGCAATTTGGTATTCACAGCCTGGACGTAAGGGAACAAGTATATGTCCTTATAAAAGTAGTGTTAGAGAGTTTGCAAGGTCCAATCATTTAAAAATGTCAGACCTTGGGAGTGCCAGTTATAGAAATGTGCAGACAAATGACCCTGTTGAAAGTCAGGGTTTGCTCACAATGTGAAAAATAAAGAAAGGTATTTGAAAGATTTTAACTGAGAATTTATTAGATGCAATGCTTTACGTGTAGTGGGCATTAAATATTGTCTTTTAGTGGAGGAAGGACCATAGGGTGAGTATGTATTAGTGTAGCCAAACTGGTATTATGACTGAACCCATGCACCATAGAGGAAGTTTTAAACATACAGGGTCTGTCCGGAAAGTAATGAGACTGATTTTTTCATGCCAAGCAGAACAGGCGCATGGCGGCGCAGTAGGGTGGGATGGGTGGAGGGGTGTCTCAAGTAAACATTCCCGGCAGTGGCAGTTGCCTGTGAGCCTTTACAGTGTACGGTTAAAGCTGTAAACAAAGTTTCCTTTTTTTACCTAGGTCGAGGTTCAAGATGGAGTGTACCATCGAGCAACAATATGCGATCAAGTTTTGTGTTAAACTCGGGAAATTGGGTACCGAGACACTTGCCATGCTTCAAAAGACCTTCAGGGAGGAATCCTTGTCCAAGGCGCAAGTTTACCACTGGTTTAAATCCTTCGAGGAGGGTAGAGAAGACGTTAAGGACGAAACACGCTCTGGATGACCTTCAACAAGCCGAAATAAGCAAAATGTGGACAAAGTGTGCAATGTTTTGAACATTGACCGTCGTTTTGAGTGTTAGAATGGAAGCAGAAAGGTTGGGACTTCCAACAACTACTGTGCAAGAGATTTTGACAAATGAATTAGCGATGCGAAAGGTGTGTGCCCGATTGGTTCCCCAGGTTTTGAATCATGATCAAAAAGACAAGCATGTGGCGATTTCCCGCAAACTTTTGGAGCGTGTGCAAAGTGAGCCTAATTTTTTTGACAGAATGATAACAGGTGACAAAACTTGGATCTTTGAGTACGATACAGAGACCAAAAGGCAAAGGGCAGAGTGGCACACACCCCAAAAAGGGCCAAATGAGCAAATCAACGACCAAATCCATGCTCATTGTCTTTTTCGACTCGAAGGGTGTTGTCCACAAGGAATTTCTACCTACTGGCCAAACTGTCAATGGTGCATTTTACACGGTAGTGATCAATCGGCTGACAAACAGGGTCCTCTGCATACGCAAGGAGATTGCCACTACCTGGGTCCTCCAGATGTCCAGATCTAGCCCCGGCTGACTTCTTTTTGTTCCCCCGGATCAAACGCGGCCTGAAAGGACACCGTTTTCAGATCGTAGACAAAGTGGAAGCGACCACGACAAGGGCACTCAAGGACGTTCCGGTTAATGCCTTCCAGGAGGCGTTCCAAGCTTGGCAGACATGCTGGCAGCAGTGTATCGATGCTCAAGGGGTCATACTTTGAAGACTATGTATCTGAAAGTTCAATTAAAAAAAGAATTCCCGGATTTAGTCTCATTACTTTCCGGACAGACCCTGTATTTGCACCAACTGTCCAATATATGGCAATACAATAGATTACTGCCAATGCATACCTTCTAACACAGGGTAAATTCACACCTCCAGGATGAGGGGATTGTTGACGTTTAAAAAGGGAGATCTAAGGCAATTGCCTGCCCATATACATTTTTGTAAGGCCTTATTCAAAAGTCCCAGGTCTCTTCTGTGAAAGTGCTGAGGCAACATCTGTATTGATGAGAAACTACCAATCTTAAATAGATGACAGTGTCTAATGTAAGGTAGTTGTCATTTCAAAATCAGAGTAATGCTTATGTGATTTTTTTATAATACAGTCCAAAGAAAGTGTCCAAAGAATACTGGGAAATTAAAAAGAAAATGTAATAATATAAAAGCACAAATAGCATGAACAGGCCCGGTTCAACTCGCCCAGTAGAGTATGCAAAGCAGGGAGGTGCCGGGCTGGAAAGGCGCTCTCCACGTTCTGCTACCCTGCTGAGCAGTGAACCACGATGCAGCCGTGAACTGGTCAAGCATTGCTGTGCCGGTGGCAAGGCACCAGTGAGAGGCAGAAGGGGGGTACATATAGAGGCACAATGAGGCAGAAATGGGTACAGATAGAGGCACAGGCAGAACGAGCATAGGTAGAAGCACAGACAGAATGGGGCACATATAGAAGTGCAGACAAACAGAAGGTGAAGCAAGTAGAAGCAAATGTGTAATTAGTTGGTTTAGGTAACGTAACCTATAGACAGGTTTAAAGTGATTATTTTTAGAATTAAAAAGTGGCAAAAAATTTAAAAGTGGGTCTGGATACAGAGGGTGGGGGGAAGCGAGAGTCATGCACCTGCTGGATGTACCAACAGGCCAGCACCAATATGGTAAATGGTGGTAAAATTACATAGGCTGGGCTATACTGACATTCTAGGGACTAATAAAATCTGTAAGGGCCCCGAATCTACAACATGCCCAGGGCCCCGTAAAATGATAATCTGGCTCTGCTGCTGTTGCTGCTGGCTAACGATGCACCTGTCAAACTGCAGCATGAAGTACGGCTCTTCAGTATTACTGTGTGGCCACGCCCCTTCCACATGAGACCACACACCTTTTGGCACTCGCTATCCCTTTCATATATATGGGAAGACACAAATTAATAGTTTGCAAGGGGGCGCCGAACACCCTAGCACCGGCCCTGTACGTGAACATATTTTATGGGAAATAGCCCTTCTCTGTTGTAGTCCATTTATTATACAAGCAATTACTCCATCCATTGATATTTACTGTATTCATATTAGACTATGGAAGGTATGTTGTGATTTACTGATTTTTGGTATATTAAATCCCTTTGATTAATTAAATAAAATATCTCTCTGCTAGTTGTGGAGTTTATTAGAATTCCCAACCTGTGCCTCTAGATGGCACCATTTTCAAATTGAATGAGTAGAAATTTTACATTAAATTACATGACTGAAGAGAGGAGATGATCATCAGATCTCTAGACAGCTTATATCTCCTCAGAACTACTTACATACAGTACAACTGCTCACTACTTTTCCTTTTGCATGTTAAATTGGAATTGTTGGAGATACAGAGCTTTTCTTTTTTTAATAGTATGTATCACCTTGCTTCAGATCTGGCACACACAGCTGATAAATTATATGTATAGCTAAAATATGCCTTGATAAAGGATATTTTATGTAAATGATTTCTACTCAGTAGTGCTTGTGGACAGATGTTGCTTGTATCTGTAGTTTTGCTACAGGCAACTTTCAAGCTTAAAGGTAAACCCAATTTAAAGGTCCATACACACGGAGCGATATAGCTGAGCGATTTTGACTATATAGTCAAAATCGCTCAGAAAGTAAGTGCATATCTCTCCATGTGTACACAGCCAGCGATAGCGATGCGCGTCCCCGCCAGGTCGCTATCGCTGCTAAAAATAGACTGTGCAGGCAAGTCAATTTTGGCTAGGTCGCTGGAAAAGAAAAAGCATCCCCTTGCTTGAATGAGTTATCCAAAATCGCCCATAGCCAAAATCGCTGGTAAAGTTAGTCAAAAATACCTTTGAGAAAGCTGCCAGTTGGTTGCAGCGAAACGCGTCAGGTGATCCAGGGACCACAACCAGGAAGCGACTTTAAGGAGGACCGAACCATTCCCCAAGCTTGTCCAGACAATCTTCTCAACGCTCAGATTTCCAACGGCAAACACCACATAAAGGACAGCACTTAACCGTAACGCATGAGGAGCTCACCATCATCAATTTTGGAGCACTACATCCTCTAACGGTAACTAGTCCATTAATTTGGACCCTGCCTATATTCTGAGACTATTGTTCTAGCTGGACTATATTACAGGGGAAATACATCAGGAACGGTCACTACATTCATCTCCAGAAAGTCCGAATTCCTACCTGGCCAACTGGGTGGTCCCATAGGATGTTAGTTCATATTTTAGCACTTGCATTTTTTAAAAGTTCATTTATGTGCATATTTTATTGATATTTACCAATTGTACAATTTTAGGAATAAATTGTTATATTTTATTACTAGTGTTGTATTCATCAAATCCAGCGCAGTCACACACTCCTTTTCCCTATTTTTTGTAAAAATAGACTGTGCAGGCAAGTCAATTTTGGCTAGGTCGCTGGAAAAGAAAAAGCATCCCCTTGCTTGAATGAGTTATCCAAAATCGCCCATAGCCAAAATCGCTGGTAAAGTTAGTCAAAATCTCCTACTGCCAGTTCAAGGGAAAACGCTCAGTCAAAATCTCTCATAGACAAAATCTCTCTGTGTGTATGCACCTTTATTTTAAGGTAGGACAGGCTAATGGACAATCCATGCCGCACACAATCAAGTGTAATATTGTACAGTAGTGGTACATAACAAGAAGTGGTACTGTGCATATGGTCACAGAACTCTGTGGTTGCTGACATCACTAGCTGTGTAGCATTGTTAATTGTTGTGCTTTGTATTTTTTGTCTTACAGAAGCTGAGTTTTCTAAGTCCAGTATGTTTATAGCAGTATTACAACTTATTTTATTATAATAATAATAATAATAATAATAATAATAGTTATTTAGACTGACCAATATAAGTAAACAGAAATTAATCAAACTGTAATTAAACAGAAAAGCTTGGAGCCTTGTAGTATCCATAATATTAGGAAAAGCTCTCAACAGTAAAATACATTCCTTTTTGCTGGGAATTACTGTAGATGACATTTACAAGATACTGCTTTGCTTACTCCCTGGATATTAACAGGATACTCAAATTCGATGGGAGAATAGACCAGCCTCCCAAATGATACTGCAGTGAATCACGTGATTGCACTCCAAAATTGATGGCACAAATAGCAGCACTGAGAAATGGGTGAGCTGGACCTTGATGCTGCTGCTTCTCCCCTCCGTTGAATAAGATGTGAGTAATTATGATTTATAGCAGAATATCAATGGACCAGATATTGGAAACTATGTAAACAATGTAATATTTCGGAGTGTGGTGAGACTGTTGCTTTAACTCATGATTTAATTAAAAAAAGGTTCTACAGGTTGAGTATCCCCTATCCAAAATGCTTGGGACCAGAGGTATTTTGGATATCGGATTTTTCCATATTTTGGAATAATTGCATACCATAATGAGATATCATGGAGATGGTGCCCAAGTCTAAGCACAGAATGCATTTATGTTTCATATACACCTTATACACACAGCCTGAAGGTCATTTAGGGCTAATATTTTATAATAGTTTATGTACATTGATCATCAGAAAACAAAGGTTTCACTATCTCAATCTCACTCAAAAAAGTCTGTATTTCGGAATATTCCGTATTTTGGAATATTTGGATATGGGATACTCAACCTGTACTATGAAAATAAGTATTTTAGTCTCACCTACCTGACTTGTGATGTTCTGCAGGGAGGACATTGACAGAGATATTGTCTGAGTCTATCTGACCAGATGTGTCAGTCACAGTCAGTTGCAGAGAGTAAAATCCTTCTTGCAAATGAGACAGCTTCAAAGTACCTGGCTGAGGAACCTAAAAGAGAAATGTGTGTTACAACACAACTCTGGAAAGTTTGGTACTGTATGTTGGTTAGAAGGATATCTTCTAAATATTGCCTAATTCTATATTAATTAAAATATATAATTCTCTTTAATTCATTAATAGTATAGAAGGGTAAGCATATTATAATAATCACATGTGCAGAGAGAGTTAGATTTGGGTGGGGTGTGTTCAAATTGAAATTTAAATTGCAGTGTAGAAGTAAAGCAGCCAGTATTTACCCTGCACAGAAAAAATATAACACACGCAAATCTAACTTTCTCTGCACGTTATATCTGCCATATCTGCAGTGCGCATGGTTTTGCGCATTAGCTAACAAATTTGCTGCTGCGATCAGATCTGAATTAGGCCCAATATTTGTGCAGATAAATAACCAATAGCATACACACTGTTCTTCTCAACAGGACTACATTACTGTATTGCCCAGTGTACTTTTTGGTGTTTACATATCTTTTGCCAGGCAAATATGTTCTAAATCATTGCTTTGCCACAGTTTGCATGAATGTATCTACATTTCTACTGTGCATTACACTCCTGGTACAAATCCCCACCCTTAATTCTACGTATGACAATTTATTGTTGGACAAGAATATGGGTCAATTTTCCACCATAATGCAGTACGTATATGTTTCCCCAAACACTTTTTTTATTAATATACTTTATAATATCTAGACAATGTCCACAGGTACAACACAAAGAATCATTGTTGCAAATCCTGCACTGATTACCCTCAGAGAAAACTGCCTTTCAAGCTTCACTGGCTCCAGTATGTGATCATCTGTTCATATCCTATTAACCTATGTAACTCAATACTAGCTGGATACTTGGCTGGCTTCCGTTTATTCAGCAAGCACTGCCCATGATTCTGCTCATGTTTGCAGATGCAAAAAAACAGATGTCTCTTGTTTAAAATCAGCAATTTTGGCCTGCACACTTAAAATACTGTCAATTAAAATAAAAATATACTATTAACTCTGCTTCCAACAAATTATAAAGTAAATTATGATTAATATTTTGTGGGAACTTCTATTATAAAGGAAAGTTTTTTATTACAGTGACAGGTTGCAAAACATAGGCCTCAAAGAGGTTACCACTTATTATTTCATGATGTGTGCATTACTTGCGAGTGACATGAAATAATAAGTGTTTCCCAATCATACGTAAATGATAACTGCCGTCCCCATATATCGCTCTATAATTCACGTTAATTTGTCCTTCCCCGTATATATTCAGAAAACTCTGCCCTCATAGCAAAAATAGCAATGTTTTTTTCTATCAAAAGATACTGGTTAGTATGCTGTAAGTCTCAATAAACTCCTTACATTTGGAGTGCCGTGCACTTCTCAACTTGATATGCATACAAATGGCCGTAAGTAAAGTTGGTAGCAATCAATGTTAAAAACACAAATATGAACTGTACCTGACAATAAAAACGAGTTTTATGGTAAGAACTTACCTTTGTTAAAACTTTTTCTGCGAGGTACACTGGGCTCCACAAGGATTGGACAATGGGGTGTAGAGTAGGATCTTGATCCGAGGCACCAACAGGCTCAAAGCTTTGAATGTTCCCAGAATGCACAGCGCCGCCTCCTATATCACCCTGCCTCCAGCACAGGAGCTCAGTTTTTAGTTAACCAGCCCAATGCAGTAGCAGGAAAAGAGACGACAACAGTTAGTAGCCACATACACCACACTCTCACGACAAGAGAAGTGTCAGCGGCTAATGCCATACCAACCCAAAGAAGCTAAGTGCGTCAGGGTGGGCGCCTTGTGCAGCCCAGTGTACCTCGCAGAAAGAGTTTTAACAAAGGTAAGTTCTTACCATAAAACTCGTTTTCTGCTGCGGGGTACACTGGGCTCCACAAGGATTGGACAATGGGGATGTCCTAAAGCAGTTCCTCATGGGAGGGAACGCACTGTAGCGGGCACAAGAACCCGGCGTCCAAAGGAAGCATCCTGGGAAGCGGCAGTATCGAAGGCATAGAACCTTATGAACATGTTCCCGGAAGACCACGTAGCCGCCTTGCACAATTGTTCAAGGGTTGCATCACGTTGGGCCGCCCAAGAAGGTCCAACAGACCGAGTAGAATGGGCCTTAATGTGAACAGGAGCAGAGAGACCAGCCTTCACATAAGCATGTGCATTCACCATTCTAATCCATCTGGCCAGAGTCTGCTTGTGAGCAAACAAAGAGAGAATCAGACTTTCGGATAGAAGCAGTTCTCTTCACATAGATACGGAGAGCCCGTACCACATCCAAACACCGCTCTTTGGGAGACAAATCAGGAGAGACAAAGGCCGCAACCACAATCTCCTGATTAAGGTGAAACGAAGAAACCACCTTAGGTAAATATCCGGGACGAGCCCTAAGAACCGCCCGATCACGGTGAAAAATCAGATATGGGGAAATACAAGACAAGGCACCCAGATCCGACACTCTTCTAGCAGAGGCAATAGCCAGCAAGAACACCACCTTAAGGGAAAGCCACTTAAGGTCAGCTGAACCAAGGGGTTCAAACAGAGGCTCCTGCAACGCCTCCAAAACCACCAACAAGTCCCAAGGAGCCACAGGCGGGACATAGGGAGGTTGGATACGCAACACGCCCTGAGTGAAAGTATGAACATCAGGCAAAGTCGCAATTTTTCTCTGAAACCACACCAACAAGGCCAAAATATGAACCTTTAGGGAGGCCAGACGCAGGCCCAACTCTAGGCCTTGCTGCAGAAAAGCCAAAAGCTTGGCTGTACTAAACTTGGAAGCGTCATAATTGTTAGATGCGCACCAAACAAAGTAGGAATGCCAGACCCTATGGTAAATCCGAGCAGAAGCCGGTTTCCGGGCCCGCAACATAGTTTGAATGACCACCTCAGAAAACCCTTTAGCCCTTAAGACGGAAGCTTCAAGAGCCACGCCGTCACAGACAGCCGGGCTAGGTCCTGGTAGACACAAGGGCCCTGAACGAGGAGGTCTGGGCGTTGTGGAAGTAGAATTGGATGCTCTGATGATAGGCCCTGCAGGTCTGAGAACCAGTGCCGTCTGGGCCACGCTGGAGCTATGAGAAGCAGATTTCCTTTTTCTTGCTTGAACTTCCGAATTACCCTGGGTAGGAGTGACACCAGAGGGAACACATACGGCAGCCGAAACCTCCACGGTACCGCCAGCGCATCCACGAATGCTGCTTAAGGATCCCTTGTCCTTGCTCCGAAGACCAGAACCTTGTGATTGTGTCGAGATGCCATCAGATCCACGTCTGGAAGACCCCACTTTTCCACGAGGAGTTGAAACACTTCTGGATGGAGGACCCACTCGCCGGCATGCACGTCCTGACGACTGAGAAAGTCCGCTTCCCAATTCAGGACACCCGGAATGAATATTGCCGATATAGCCGGTAGATGCCGTTCTGCCCAACGTAGAATCCGTGAGACTTCCTTCATTGCCAAACGGCTTTGAGTGCCGCCTTGATGATTTATGTAAGCCACTGTGGTGGCGTTGTCCGACTGAACTTGAACAGGACGGTTCTGAATTAAATGCTGGGCCAGGTTCAACGCATTGAAGACCGCCCGCAATTCCAGAATGTTGATCGAGAGGAGAGATTCCTCCTTGGTCTACCGACCCTGAATGGAGTGTTGCTCCAGCACCGCGCCCCAACCTCTTAGACTGGCATCTGTCGTCAACAGGACCCAGTTGGATATCCAGAGGGGACGACCCCTGCACAATTGTTGGTCCTGGAGCCACCAGTGTAGCGACAGACGGACCTCTGGAGTTAAGAAAATCATTTGAGATCTGATCTGGTGTGGCAGGCCGTCCCACTTGGCAAGAATCAGCCTCTGGAGGGGGCGAGAATGGAATTGAGCATACTCCACCATGTCGAATGCTGATACAATTAGGCCCAGCACCTGCATTGCCGAATGTATCGACACTTGCGGACGAGAAACTGAAGCAATAAATCCTGTCCTGAATCTTCAGGAATTTCTCCTGAGACAAGAACAACCTCTGGTTGTGAGTGTCCAACAACGCTCCCAGGTGCACCATGCTCTGAGCAGGGACCAGGGAGGATTTCTTCCAGTTGATGAGCCACCCGTGGGCTTGTAGAAACCGGACCGTCATATCCAGATGACGCAGGAGAAGATCTAGGGAATTTTCCAGGATTAACAAGTCGTCCAGATACGGCAGTATCCTGACCCCTTGACGACGGAGTACCACCGTCAAGACCGCCATAACTTTGGTGAAGACTCACGGATCCGTTGTTAAACCAAAAGGTAATGCCCAAAACTGGTAATGTAGGTTGCCAATAGCGAACCTCAGGTATTGTTGATGTGACACTGCTATAGGAATATACAGGTAAGCATCCTGTATGTCCAGGGAGACCATGTAGTCCACAGGTTCCAAGGCCAGAACTATAGAGCGAAGGGTTTCCATACGGAACTTGGAGACCTTCACAAACCTGTTCAATGCCTTGAGGTTGAGAATGGGCCGGGAGGACCCATTCGGTTTCGGGACTAGAAACAGCGGAGAATAGTACCCCCGGCCCCTCTGAGCAAGAGGCACCTGTACGACGATTCCTGTATCCAGGAGGGTCTGTACCACCGAGTGTAGAGTTTTTGCCTTTGTCTGGTCCAAAGGGACGTCTGTCTGACAAAATCGACGAGGGGGTCGGTTTTTGAAGGCTATGGTGTAACCTCGAGTGACGACTTCCCGTACCCAGGCATCTGAAGTGGTATTTGACCATTCCTGGGTATACCCTAGAAGCCGGCCCCACACCCTGGGATCCCCCAGGGGGAGGCCCGCCCCGTCATGCGGCAGGCTTATCGGTCTTGGCAGCTGGCTGACGAGCAGCCCAGGCTCTTTTGGGCTTCGGCTTACCAGGCTTGGAAGTGCAGGCCTGCTTATGGTACGCCTGACCTTTTGCTTTACCTGAAGGATGAAAGGGGTGAAAGGACGTACCTTTAGTCTTCGACACAGAAGGAGCGGTATTAGGCAGAAAGGCAGTTTTGGCAGTAGCCAAGTCAGCCACAATCTTATTTAAGTCCTCCCCAAACAGAAAATCTCCCTTGAAAGGGAGTACCTCCAGGGTTTTTCTAGAGTCCAGATCCACAGACCAGGATCTCAGCCACAATATCCGGCGAGCCAGGACTGACGTAGTAGAGGCCTTGGCTGTTAGGATACCGGCATCAGAAGCCGCCTCTTTAATATATCGAGAAGCTGTGACAATATATGACAAGCATTGTCTAGCATGGTCAGAAGAGATTTCAGCATCTAACTCCAAGGCCCATGCTTCAATAGCCTCTGCAGCCCATGTCGCTGCAATAGTGGGCCTTTGTGCAGCACCCGTGAGGGTGTAAATCGCTTTCAGACAACCCTCCACACGTTTATCCGTAGGCTCTTTTAGAGACGTGACGGTAGTGACAGGTAGAGCCGAGGAAACCACCATCCTAGCCACATGTGAGTCCACTGGAGGAGGCGTTTCCCAATTTTTAGACAGCTCTGGCACGAGGGGATAGCGAGCCAGCATCTTCTTTTGAGGCACAAACTTCGTACCCGGGTTTTCCCAGGGTTCCTGACGTATATCCACCAGGTGGTCAGAGTGAGGTAAAACTTGCTTAACCACCTTCTGATGCTTGAACCTATCTGGTTTCTTAGGAGGGAAGGATGGCTCGGGATCATCTGTAATCTGCAGAATTAACTTAATAGCCTCCACAAGATCAGGAACATCCACATGTGCACTACCCTCCCCATCAGCCGTATCTGAGTCGGAACCTGAGGGGTCAGTATATGTGCCGTCTTCATCACACGAGGTGTCAGTGACAGCAGTGGATTGTGAGGAGATAAGCGCTCGCTTAGAGGACCTCTTGGACTTAGGCGAGCGTTGGTCAGACTTTTTAGTAGTCAAGGACTGGTTCGACTTCTTTAATTGAGCAGATAAATCGTCCGCCTACGGCGGGTTACCTGCAGGGACCACATACGGTTGTACCGGCATTGGGGGTCCCAGAGGGGGAGTTAGTTTATGAACTAGCGTATGCAGAAGCGTGGAAAAAGCGGCCCACGGTGGGTCAGTATGTGCCTCCGTTGCCACAGTCCCACTGGGGGGCAAGGAGCCCCCAGAACCAGAGCCCACAGCTGCTATATTCTCCTCATATGGCTCAGTGGCGTCAGCAACACCGGCAGTGTGTTCAGCCCCAGAACCGTTACCCTCAGAAGCAGACATGATATAACTTGCAGTATCAGGTAACACAGTACAATTATCAGCAGGACTATACCTCTAAACCCAAACCCCTGCGCAGTGTAGTCAGCACTAGCAGAGATAAAGGAGAGATATGGTGACTAAATCACAGAGAAAAATACGTAATACAGTATATCTTTGTGAAAATCCTATATTAGATAACACCTGACGCACCAGGCCCCCTCAGGTTATAGAATAAAGGGATAGCAGGTTGAGTGAAAGACACGAAATGGACACCACTCAGCTATCAAATGCACACACAAATAGTCACAGTTTGTACAATGCAGAGGTTATTACGGACAATAATACTGCACTGGACTAGCTTACACAGCTATATAGTCAATAGACAGTGGCGGTTCTTGCCACGGGCAAGCGGTACTTTTGCCCGGGGCGCCGCCTTCCGGAGGGCGCCGGCGCCATCCGGAGGGCGCCGCACCAGGGCAAGATCCGCCACTGTGCCCCCCGCAGTGCCCTGCTGTGCCCCCCCCCCCCCGCTTTGAAGGGAACCAGACGCGTAGCGTCTAGTTTCCCTTCATGGAGAGGACCTTAGTTGTGCGGTGCGCGATGACGTCATCGCGCACCGCACAGCAAAGGTCCTCTCCATGAAGGGAAACTAGACGCTACAGTCTAGTTTCCCTTCGTGTAGAGGACCTTTGCTGTGCGGTGCGCGATGACGTCATCGCGCACCGCACAGCATAGTGGCACAGACACTAGGGGTCATAATTGACCTCTAGTGTCTATGCTGTTCTATGGGAGAGACGTAATAACGTCTCTCCCATAGATCGAAGAGAAGAGAGAGGGGAGAAGAGCGGTGCCGCCGGCGGAGGGGGTCTGGATCAGGAACGGGGATGGTAAGTATTCTTTTTATTTATTTATTTATTTATTTTCTTGCAGCGTCGTGACCACGCCCCCAATTGAAGCCACGCCCCCATATTTTGCCCGGGGCGCCACAACTCTTAGAACCGGCCCTGTCAATAGATATAACACTACACAGTAAGAACTGGATGTATATCACAGGGTAATTGTACTATAAAACCCTGACTAAGTGCACTCTTTCTTAACTATCACTGTCTAAAAAGGCAGGTAGAATACTTAAGTGTCATGTAAAGGCACAGCGCTGACAACCAGGCGGCTTTACATAGGAGGATTTGCCCAAGCAGTCCCAGGAACAGTGAGCTGAGGGATAATGACGCCGCAGACACTGACAGGGAGGGAGGAAAAGACAGATATGCAGCTTCAAGGCGGGAACACTTGCTAGAAATGGCGTCCTGGGGCTGGGGGAGGGGCTTCAGGTCTAAGCCTTATCCCCTCTGCTGGCAAAACCACTGGGTACTGTGGGCGATATAAGAATTGGCTTAGAGAGAAAACCTGACCTGCGCCCATGCCCTGGTGATCTAGTGGAATCGCCTGTACTCAGAGGCAGAACTCTGGGAGGCAACGGAGTCATCTGCCGCCGGGCTCCTGCTCTGAAGGGGGGCTCTTCTCCCCCCATTCTGTGACACCATTGAAGTAAGTTAATTGATGGCTGCCGCTATCTTTTCACTATATGAAGTTTTTTCTCTGACAATTACACATAACTTCATATAGTTACAATTCTCCTGCTTCCTGTACTGGAGCAAATAGCTCAATCAGTAAAGTGTCTGCTGTCAGTGGGTTCTAATCCTGGGTATGACTTGCCTCCGGGCAACTGTGACGAACTTACGCCACTGCCTGTACTGCCACAATGTCCACCGCCAGCGCGCGCGGCCCGCCTCCCACTGACCGCGCCGGATTGCGATAAAGACCGGGTCCCGCAAGCGGGACCCACTTACCACCTCCCGAAGCGCGGCCACACGATCCTGGAGAGCCCCAGCCGTGTGTGTCTAATGTGAAGAAAACTGGAGCCTCCGCTGTAGGTACCCGGCAACCCGGGCTCGGGAGTGTACAGCGCTGCTGGGGAGAGCTGGAGCTGCAGCAGTGAATGTCACAAGACATTTACCACTGCTGCTGCCCTTGAAGTCTTCACTTTTTACCTCATAAAAAGCTTTTCTTAGGGCTGCTTGGAGCAGCCCCTCTGTTCAGTGCCTGCTTACTGCAGCACCAACTTACAAAACTGAGCTCCTGTGCTGGAGGCGGAGTGATATAGGAGGCGGCGCTGTGCATTCTGGGAACAGTCAAAGCTTTGAGCCTGTTGGTGCCTCGGATCAAGATCCTACTCTACACCCCATTGTCCAATCAACATTTTATTAGTTAACACCCCCCCCCCCCCCCCCCGCGCGCATGCACGCACGCACGCACACGCACACACTTGATTTCCTTGTCTTTCTTTATCCCCAACACTTGCTCCAGTCTCCCACTATAAATTCATTGACTTGCCTGTAAGGCATACCTCCCAACATGACCCTCTCCAGGAGGGACACAATGCTCTGTTCCTGGACTTGTCTCTTAATTTATTATTGCCGGCACCTGTTTTTGAACAGGTTAATGGATAAGAAAGGTGGGGGTAATTCCAAGTTGATTGCAGCAGGATTTTTTTTAGCAGTTGGGCAAAACCATGTGCATTGCAGGGGAGGCAGATATAACATGTGCGAAAGAGTTAGATTTGGGTGGGTTATTTTATTTCTGTGCGGGGTAAATACTGGCTGCTTTAATTTTACACTGCAAATTAGATTGCAGATTGAACACACCACACCCAAATCTAACTCTCTCTGCACGTGTTAAATCTGCCTCCCCTGCAGTGCACATGGTTTTGCCAAACTGCTAAAAAAAATCCAGCTGCGATCAACTTGGAATTACCCCCGGTGTTTCAGCACAGGTGAGGGCAATCATAACTTAAGAGGGAAGTCCAGGAGCAGAGCATTCTGTCCCTCCTGGAGAGGGTCATGTTGGGAGGTATGGTAAGGGGATGGACATCCCTATAAGCGGTCTCCTGACAGCATTTTTTTTCTTTTTCTTTTGATAGGGCACTAATTCCTTTATCTTTGTGCATTTTTTTCTAGATGTAGCCCATATTTATACCACTTGAAAATGTTGAAGTATTTCTCAAGTGTGTGTGTGTATACACAGTTGCCAATAAGATAAGGACTAAAGTTACTGTGAATCCAGGGCCACAGCAGGGCTCTTTCATGCCATCTGCCTGTTCTCACGGATGTGGATCATTAGACAGTGTCTAGGTCGACCACTATAGGTCGACAGTCACTAGATCGACAGGGTTTATAGGTCGACATGTTCTAGGTTGACAGGTTAAAAGGTCGACATGAGTTTTTCATGGTTTTTTGGTGTCGTTTTCTCTCCGTACAGTGACCGGGAAGCCCAATTAGTGCACCGTGTCCCCTCGGCACAGTTTACTATTTCCAATCGTCCGCGTGGATCGTTAAGTATGAAAAAGTTCGGAAAAAAATGTGAAAAAACTCATGTCGACCTTTTGACATGTCAACCTAGAAAATGTCGACCTTCAATCCCTGTCAACCTAGTGACTATCGACCTATAGTGGTCGACCTAAACATTGTCGACCTAGACACTGTCGATCTTCAGACCGGATCCCGTTCTCACAACCCCACTAGCACATGCAAAGCCACAAACAGGTGGTCTGGTCGGGAGCAGCCAGGTAGCTGGGCTCAAGGCGCATCTTCAGGGTCTGCTGTTAAGGGCTGTTCCTCGCTGCAAGGTGCTATTCCAGGCACCCCAAAAGCTATGGAAAGGTGCTACTGGTGCAGTGATGGTGCAGACACTTGGATTGTGGCACCTGCCACATATGCTTCAATATGGTATAAATCTGTAATGTGAGTGGTCACTCCCACAGGTACCACTGAAAAGCTTTCTTATATTCTGCAGTCCAACATAAAGGCAATAAGCTCTATCTAACTCTTTTGGCACACTGTTAAAGATTGAACTTACACGTTTTTATACTGGATCTTAGTATACATACATTGTGAATGCCATACCGAAACTATGACGGCATGGTGTGGTACAACAGGATTCAGGCTTGTATCACTGCACAAAGCACAATTATGTACTCGGGCTCATTGCATCAGAATAAGTGAATACCGAAATCCAACTCAATCAAATGTTTTCTGGGTGTGTAGGAAACACCAGCTGTGGGATATGAACAGCAAACATGTTTCTCTCTCTAAACATATATATCTATATATCTATACATCTTATAAATTAGAAAGTTTGTTTGTTTGTTTGTCTGATTGCGATAAACTTCAAAACCACTAAACCCATTGCGATATGGTTTTCACCATTGTGTAGATCATTTTCAAAGGCAGGTGTAAGGCTAAGTATCATAAGAATCGGTTGTCAGGGGGCTCTAGGCTGGCCATATATATGTATATAGTGTGAGTGTGTGTGTGTGTGTGTGTGTGTGTGTGTGTGTGTGTGTGTGTGTGTGTGTGTGTGTGTGTGTGTGTGTGTGTGTGTGTGTGTGTGTGTGTGTGTGTGTGTGTGTGTGTGTGTGTATAAAATAGGATTTTAATACCTACCGGTAAATCCTTTTCTCTTAGTCCGTAGAGGATGCTGGGGTCCCCATTAGAACCAGGGGGTATAGACGGGATCCGCAGGAGACATGGGCACTTTAAAACTTTCAAAGGGTGTGAACTGGCTCCTCCCTCTATGCCCCTCCTCCAGACTCCAGTTATAGGAACTGTGCCCAGGGAGACAGACATTACGAGGACAGGACTTATTGTTAAACTAAGGTGAGATGCATACCAGCTCACACCACAAGCATGCCGCACCGCGTGGCATTCAACAGAACGCTAGACAATGGCATGAACAATTTCAGCAACAGGCTGATCAAACAGTAATACAACATGTGTGTAACCACAACTAATAACTGCAGATACAGTACGCACTGGGACGGGCGCCCAGCATCCCCTACGGACTAAGAGAAAAGGATTTACCGGTAGGTATTAAAATCCTATTTTCTCATATGTCCTAGAGTAGGGGTGGGCAAAATACGGCCCGCGGGCCGGATGCCGCCCGCGAACCGATCCTGCCCGGCCCGCTGCCTCCCACCTGCATGCAATGACAAGCGGCCCGACAGGGCCGCTTGTCATTGTCCCGGCCAGCTTCCAGCCCAGGTCACCAGCAGCGGCTGCGAGCTGATGCCTGCGGCAGCGCGGCTCTGTGGCCGCAGCCGGCACTATGTGATCTCTCCCCCTTCTCCGTCAGCGCAGCTCCTCCTCCCCCTGCTATTCTCACTCACCCAGCCAGCCAGGCGAAGCTCCGCCTCTGAGACAGGGGGAAGAACTGCTTTGCCGTGCGGAGAATGGTGGGCTCTCAGTAGCAGGGGTCTCTCGGGGCATGTGTCCTGGGCCCCCCTCCTTTAATGGGAAATCCCTGATTATCAGAAAGAAGAAAGGAGGAAGTAGTGTCCCTGCAGGGGGCGGGGCTATCCAGCATGGAGCACAGCCCTGATGCTCCTGCACTTTATTATGAATGGCAGGTAGGATGATGGGCTTCCAAAGAAGTCAAAGTTTTCATGCAGTGACAGTCTTTCATTTAAGGTATGAGGGACCATAAATTATATTATGTCTGTGTAACTGTAAATGATAATGTGCCTGCAACTCTGTGTATGTGTCTGTATATGTATATGTCTCTGTGTAACTCTATATGTGTCTATAGCTCTGTATATGTGTCTGTAGCTCTATATGTGTCTGTAGCTCTGTATATGTGTCTGTAGCTCTATATGTGTCTGTGTAACTCTATGTATACTGTATGTCTGTAACTCTGTATATGTGTCTGTGTAACTCTGTATATGTGTCTGTGTAACTATGTATATGTAACTCTGTATATGTGTCTGTGTAACTCTGTATATGTAGCTCTGTGTATGTGTTGGATCAGTATGATTCACCGCCACTTGGGATCCCGTCGTTCAAAATACCGACGCTGGGATCCCGATATCTCGAAACTGACAGGGGTGAGTAAGGGGTGTTCTCCCTTCTTCCCAACGCCCTAACCCTCCCTCCCCGCAACCTAACCCTAACCTCCTCCCTTGGTGCCTAACCCTAACCACCCCCCATGGCTGCCTAAACCTAGGGCCCTTCCCCGAGTAGCCTAACCCTAACCCTCCGAGGGCGGTGCCCAACCCTAACCTCCACTCATCGCAGCCTAACCCAAACCCTCCCCCCACCCCCACCCACAGTGTGTAAAAGAGAGCTCTACCTGCTGTAATGTGTGTAAGTGACGCTACTGTGTGGCATCATTTAAATAATGGAGACTATTGTGCAGCCTAATATGAATCTGTATGATTTTTTGGCCACGCCCCTTCCACACAAGCCACGTCCCTATATTTTTGGCGCATGGAGGGGGGGGGGGCTGCTATTTTGTGTGCGGCCCTCGAATACTGACAGGAAAGTGTCAAGTGGCCCCTCAGCTGAAGTAATTGCCCACCCCTGTCTTAGAGGATGCTGGGGTCACCATTATAACCATGGGGTTATACCAAATCTCTAGAACGGGCGAGAGAGTACGGATGACTCTGCAGCACCGATTGACCAAACTTAAGGTCTTCATCGGCCAAGGTGTCAAACTTGTAGAAATTTGCAAATGTATTTGACCCCGACCAAATAGCTGCTCGGCAAAGTTGCAATGCCGAGACCCCCCGGGCAGCCGCCCAAGACGAGCCCACCTTTCTAGTAGAATGGGCCTTCACCGATTCCGGTAACGGCAATCCAGCCGTGGAATGAGCATGTTGAATCGTATTACAGATCCAGCATGCAATGGTCTGCTTGGAAGCAGGACACCGAACCTTGTTGGGAGCATACAGGACAAACAGAGCCTCTGTTTTCCTAATCTGAGCCGTTCTAGCGTCATAAATCTTCAAAGCTCTGACCACATCCAGAGATTTTGACTCAGCGAAGGCGTCAGTAGCCACAGGCACCACAATAGGTTGGTTCATGTGGAAAGAGGAAACCACCTTCGGTAGAAATTGCTGACGTGTCCTCAATTCAGCTCTATCCTCATGGAAGATCAAATAAGGGCTCTTGTGAGACAAGGCCGCTAACTCAGACACCCGCCTTGCAGATGCCAAGGCCAACAGGATGACCACTTTCCAAGTGAGGAATTTCAACTCTACCTTCCGTAAAGGTTCAAACCAATGTGATTGAAGGAACTGCAAGATCCCATGGTGCCACTGGAGGCACAAATGGAGGTTGTATGTGCAAGACACCTTTCATGAAAGTCTGAACTTCTGGAAGGGAGTCCAATTGTTTCTGAAAGAAAACCGATAAGGCTGAAATCTGTACCTTAATTGAGCCCAATTTTAGGCCCGTATCCACACCTGCTTGTAGAAAATGAAGAAAACGCCCTAGCCGAAACTCTTCCGTAGGAGCCCCCTTGGATTCACACCAAGAAACATATTTTCTCCAAATACGGTGGTAATGTTTAGACGTTACCCCTTTTCTGGCCTGAATAAGTGTGGGAATGACTTCACTGGGAATACCCTTATGGGCTAGGATTTTGCGCTCAACTGCCATGCCATCAAACGTAGTCGCGGTAAGTCCTGATACACGCACGGCCCCTGTTGTAACAGGTTCTCGCGCAGAGGAAGAGGCCAGGGATCTCCTATGAGTAATCCCTGAAGATCTGGATACCAAGCCCTCCTTGGCCAGTCTGGGACAATGAGGATCGCCCGGAGCTTTGTTCTTCTTATGATCTTTAGAACTTTTGGAATGAGAGGAAGTGGAGGGAATACATACACCGACTGAAACACCCACGGTGTCACCAGTGCATCCACTGCAATTGCTTGAGGGTCCCTTGACCTGGAACAATATCTCTGAAGCTTCTTGTTGAGACGAGATGCCATCATGTCTACTTGAGGAACTCCCCAACGACTTGTCACCTCTGCGAAGACTTCTTGGTGGAGGCCCCACTCTCCTGGATGGAGATCGTGTCTGCTGAGGAAGTCTGCTTCCCAGTTGTCCACTCCTGGAATGAAGATCGCTGACAGAGCGCTTGTATGCTTTTCCGCCCAGCGGAAAATCTTTGTGGCTTCTGCCATGGCGGCTCTGCTTTTCGTTCCGCCCTGACAGTTTATGTACGCTACTGCTGTTACATTGTCCGACTGGATCAGTACAGGCAGATCTTGAAGAAGATGTTCCGCTTGCAGAAGGCCGTTGTAAATGGCCCTTAACTCCAGAACATTTATGTGGAGACAAGTTTCCTGACTTGACCATTTTCCTTGGAAGTTTTCTCCCAGTGTGACTGCCCCCCAGCCTCGGAGGCTTACATTCGTGGTCACTAGGATCCAGTCCTGCATCCCGAACCTGAGCCCCTCTAGGAGGTGAGAGCTGTGCAGCCACCACAGGAGTGAGACCCTGGTCTTGGAAGACAGGATTATCCTCCGGTGCATCTGTAGGTGGGACCCGGACCACTTGTCCAACAGGTCCCACGGGAACACTCTGGCATGGAACCTGCCAAATTGAATGGCCTCGTAGGCCGCAACCATCTTCCCCAGCAACCGAATGCATTGATGGGTTGACACTCTTGCTGGTTTCAGAATTTGTTTGACCAGCCTCTGGAGTTCCAGAACCTTTTCCACTGGAAGAAAGACTCTCTGTAGTTCTGTGTCCAATATCATTCCCAAAAACGACAACCGCGTTGTCGGAATCAACTGTGATTTTGGCAAGTTTAGGAGCCAACCATGTTGCGGAAGAACTGTCAGGGAGAGTGCTACGTTTTGCACCAACTGGTCCCTGGATCTCGCCTTTATCAGGAGATCGTCCAAGTATGGTATAATCGTGACTCCTTGCTTTTGAAGGAGAACCATCATCTCCTCCATCACTTTGGTGAAAATCCTCTGAGCCGTGGACAGACCAAACGGCAACGTTTGAAATTGGTAATGACATTTCTGAATTGCAAATCTCAGGTAAGCCTGATGCGGAGAATAAATAGGAACATGTAAGTAGCATCCTTTATGTCCACCGACACCATAAAATCCCCTTCCTCCAGACTGGAGAACACTGCTCGGAGAGATTCCATCTTGAATTTGAATCTCTTTTGGTAGAAATTTAGGGATTTCAGGTTTAGGATTGGTCTGACCGGCTTCGGAACCACAAATAGGCTCGAATAAAAACCTGCATCTGATAGTGGTGCGTTTTCTTTTGTTGTGGAGGAACATAAGGCAAAAAAGATGACTTACCCGCGGTAGCTGTAGATACCAAATCATCAAGGCCGTCACCGAATAAGGCCTTACCTTTATATGGTAGAGATTCCATACTTTTCTTGAAATCAGCATCAGCATTCCATTGGTGAATCCACAATGCTTGCCTAGCTGAGACTGCCATGCCATTGGCCTTTGATCCCAAAAGACCAATATCTCTCGCAGCTTCCTTAAGGTATGTTGCAGCATCCTTGATATAACCCAGCGTTAAGAGGATGCTATCCCTATCTAGGGTATCTACTTCAGAAGACAAGTTGTCTGCCCACTTTTTGATAGCACTACTTACCCACGCAGATGCAATGACAGGTCTGAGTAGCGTACCTGTGGTCGCATAAATGGACTTTAATGTAGTTTCTTGTTTAAGATCCACAGGATCCTTAAAGGCTGCCGTGTCAGGTGACGGGAGAGCCACCTTTTTAGACAAACGTGACAGGGCCTTATCCACAGTAGGGGGGTGACTACCACTTTTCCCTATCCGCCGAGGGAAACGGATAAGCTACCGTAATTCTTTTGGGAATCTGAAACTTTCTGTCAGGACTTTCCCAGACTTTTTCAAATAGCGTGTTCAGTTCATGAGAGGGAGGAAACGTTATCTCAGGTTTCCTTTCCTTATATATACAGACCCTTTTATCAGGGACAGCCGGGTCCTCAGTGATATGTAATACCTCTTTAACCACCACAATCATGTACTGAATGCTTTTTGCCAATTTTGGATCTAATCTGGAATCGCTATAGTCGACATTGGAATCAGAGTCCATGTCGGTGTCAGTGTCTGCCAACTGGGCCAACGTACATTTTTGTGACCCTGAGGGGACCTGACTTTGCAATAACATATCTTCCACAGATTTCTTCCATGCCTGGGTCTGAGACTCAGACTTATCTAGCCTCTTACTAATAAGAGCCCCATTAGCATTCAAGGCGTTCAACACATTTACCCAATCAGGCGTCGGCGGTGCCGACAGGGTCACCCCTGCAGCCGTTTGTGTCCCTAATACAGCCTCCTCCTGGGAAGAGCCTTCAGCCTTAGACATGTCGACACACGTGCACCAAACACTCACAGACACACCGGGCATATAGGGGACAGACCAACAGTAAAGTCTGTCAGAGAGACACAGAGGGGATTTGCCAGCTCACAACCCAGCGCAAAATCAACAGGTCTGAAACCACCAAGAAATTGCCTCAGACCTATAGCGCTTTAACTATCACTTATATTGCACCAATTTACATGCCTCACCCCCCGTTTTGCACCCCTGATACTTGTCAGTGTGAGGAGGACCAGCGTCTCTACAGCTTGCGGAGAGGAAATGGCGCCGTGAGCTGTGGGGAAGAAGCCCCGCCCCCTTAATGGCGCGCTTCTGCCCCGCTTTTTCTATTATTTATACTTGCCAGTGTAAGATTGAGGATGTTTTTAGCTGCCAAGGGCGCCCCCCACCCCCCGCCGTGCACCCTGTAGTGCTGTGTGTGGGAGCTTGGCGCGTATCGTCTGTTCGCTGTGCGGTACCTCAGACAATGCCGTCACTAAAGAAGAAGTCTTCTTTTCTTCTGTTACTCACCTGTCTTCTGACTTCTGGCTCTGTAAGGGGGTGACGGCCGGCTGCGGGAGTGAGCATCTAGGCGTACCCAGCGATCAGCACCCTCAGGAGCTAATGGTGTCCTGTAGCCAGAAGCAGAGCCCCTGAACTCACTAGAAGTGGGTCATACTTCTCTCCCCTAAGTCCCAAGAAGCAGGGAGACTGTTGCCAGCAGCCTGCCTGAACATAAAAAAGCTAAAAAAAAGTATTTTTCAGAGAAACTCAGTAGAGCTCCCCTGTAGTGCGTCCAGTCTCACTGGGCACAATTCTAAAACTGAAGTCTGGAGGAGGGGCATAGAGGGAGGAGCCAGTTCACACCCTTTGAAAGTCTTAAAGTGCCCATGTCTCCTGCGGATCCCGTCTATACCCCATGGTTCTAATAGTGACCCCAGCATCCTCTAGGACGTATGAGATATATATATATATATATATATATGTATATATATACACACACACACACACACACACACACACACACACACACACACATACACAGTTGTGCTCATAAGTTTACATACCCTAGAAGATTTTGTGATTTTCTGGCCATTTGTCAGAGAACATGAATGATAACTCACAAACTTTTCTTTCACTCATGGTTAGTGGTTGGGTGAAGCCATTTATTGTCAAACAACTGTGTTTACTCTTTTAAAATCATAATGACAACAGAAACTACCCAAATGACCCTGATCAAAAGTTTACATACCCTGGAGATTTTGGCCTGATAACATGCACACAAGTTGACACAAATGGGTTTGAATGGCTACTAAAGGTAACCATCCTCACCTGTGATCTGTTTGCTTGTAATCAGTGTGTGTGTGTATAAAAGGTCAGTGAGTTTCTGGACTCCTGAAAGACCATTGCATCTTTCATTCAGTGCTGCACGGACGTGTCTGGATTCTGAGTCATGGGGAAAGCAAAAGAATTGTCAAAGGATCTGCGGGAAAGGGTAATTGAACTGTATAAAACAGGAAAGGGATATAAAAAGATATCCAAGCAATTGTGAATGCCAATCAGCAGTGTTCAAACTCTAATTAAGAAGTGGAAAATTAGGGATTCTGTGTAAACCAAATCACGGTCAGGTAGACCAAAAAACATTTCAGCCACAACTGACAGGAAAATTGTTCGGGATGCAAAGAAAAATCCACAAATAACTTCAGCTGAAATACAGGACTCTCTGTTCTGGTTGTTTCAAGATGCACAATAAGGAGGCATTTGAAGAAAAATGGGCTGCATGGTCAAGTCGCCAGAAGAAAGCCATTACTATGCAAATGCCACAAATAATCCCACTTACAATACTCCAAACAGCACAGACACAAGCCTCAAAACTTCTGGAATAAAGTCATTTGGAGTGATAAAACCAAAATTTCACTTTTTGGCCACAACCATAAACGTTACATTTGGAGAGGAGTCAACAAGGCCCATGATGAAAGGTACACCATTCCTACTGTGAAACACGGAGGTGGATCGCTGATGTTTTGGGGATGTGTGAGCTACAAAGGCACTGGAAACTTGGTCAAAATTGATGGCAAGATGAATGCAGCATGTTATCAGAAAATACTGGAGGAAAATTTGCACTCATCAGCCCGGAAGCTGTGCATGGGACGTACTTGGACGTTCCAACATGACAATGATCCAAAACACAAGGCCAAGTCGACCTGTCATTGGCTACAGCAGAATAAAGTGAAGGTTCTGGAGTGGCCATCTCAGTCTCCTGACCTCAATATCATTGAGCCACTCTGGGGAGATCTCAAACGTGCAGTTCATGCAAGATAGCCCAAGAATTTACAGGAACTGGAGGCTTATTGCCAAGAAGAATGGGCAGCTTTACCATTTGAGAAAATAAAGAGCCTCATCCACAACTACCACAAAAGACTTCAAGCTGTCATTGATGTTAAAGGGGGCAATACACGGTATTAACGGGGGTATGTAAACTTGTGATCAGGGTCATTTGGGTAGTTTCTGTTGTCACTATGATTTAAAAAGAGTAAACACAGTTGTTTGACAATAAATGGCTTCACCCAACCACTAACCATGAGTGAAAGAAAAGTTTGTGAGTTATCATTCATATTCTCTGACAAATGGCTAGAAAATAACAAATTCTGCTAGGGTATGTAAACTTATGAGCACAACTGTATATATATACAGGTTGAGTCTCCCTTATCCAAAATGCTTGGGACCAGAGGTATTTTGGATATCGGATTTTTCCGTATTTTGGAATAATTGCATACCATAGTGAGATATCATGGTGATGGGACCTAAATCTAAGCACAGAATGCATTTATGTTACATATACACCTTATACACACAGCCTGAAGGTCATTTAAGCCAATATTTTTTATAACTTTGTGCATTAAACAAAGTGTGTCTACATTCACACAATTCATTTATGTTTCATATACACCTTATACACACAGCCTGAAGGTCATTTAATACAATATTTTTAATAACTTTGTGTATTAAACAAAGTTTGTGTACATTGAGCCATCAAAAAACAAAGGTTTCACTATCTCACTCTCACTCAAAAAAGTCCGTATTTCGGAATATTCCGTATTTCGGAATATATGGATATGGGATACTCAACCTGTATATATATATATATATATATATATGTATATATATATACACACTGCTCAAAAAAATAAAGGGAACACTAAAATAACACATCCTAGACCTGAATGAATTAAATATTCTTATTAAATACTTTGTTCTTTACATAGTTGAATGTGCTGACAACAACAAAATCACACAAAAATTATCAATGGAAATCAAATTTATTAACCCATGGAGGTCTGGATTTGGAGTCACCCTCAAAATTAAAGTGGAAAAACACATTACAGGCTGATCCAACTTTGATGTAATGTTCTTAAAACAAGTCAAAATGAGGCTCAGTAGGGTCTGTGGCCTCCTCGTGCCTGTATGACCTCCCTACAATGCCTGGGCATGCTCCTGATGAGGTGGCGGATGGTCTCCTGAGGGATCTCCTCTCAGACCTGGACTAAAGCATCCGCCAACTCCTGGACAGTCTGTGGAGCAACGTGGCATTGGTGGATGGAGCGAGACATGATGTCCCAGATGTGCTCAATTGGATTCAGGTCTGGGGAACGGGCGGGCCAGTCCATAGCATCAATGCCTTCGTCTTGCAGGAACTGCTGACACACTACAGCCACATGAGGTCTAGCATTGTCTTGCATTAGGAGGAACCCAGGGCCAACCGCACCAGCATATGGTCTCACAAGGGGTCTGAGGATCTCATCTCGGTACCTAATGGCAGTCAGGCTACCTCTGGCGAGCACATGGAGGGCTGTGCGGCCCCCCAAAGAAATGCCACCCCACACCATTACTGACCCACTGCCAAACTGGTCATGCTGGAGGATGTTGCAGGCAGCAGAACGTTCTCCTTGGCGTCTCCAGACTCTGTCACGTCTGTCACATGTGCTCAGTGAGAACCTGCTTTCATCTGTGAAGAGCACAGGGTGCCAGTGGCGAATTTGCCAATCTTGGTGTTCTCTGGCAAATGCTAAACGTCCTGCACGGTGTTGGGCTGTAAGCACAACCCCCACCTGTGGGCTTTGGGCCCTCATACCACCCTCATGGAGTCTGTTTCTGATCGTTTGAGTAGACACATGCACATTTGTAGCTTGCTGGAGGTCATTTTGCAGGGCTCTGGCAGTGCTCCTCCTGTTCCTCCTTGCACAAAGGCAGAGGTAGCGGTCCTGCTGCTGGGTTGTTGCCCTCCTACGGCCTCCTCCACGTCTCTTGATGTACTGGCCTGTCTCCTGGTAGCGCCTCCATGCTCTGGACACTACGCTGACAGACACAGCAAACTTTCTTGCCACAGCTCGCATTGATGTGCTATCCTGGATGAACTGCACTATCTGAGCCACTTGTGTGGGTTGTAGGGAGGTCATACAGGCACGTGGAGGCCACACACACTACTGAGCCTCATTTTGACTTGTTTTAAGGACATTACATCAAAGTTGGATCAGCCTGTAGCGTGTTTTTCCACTTTAATTTTGAGGGCGACTCCAAATCCAGACCTCCATGGGTTAATACATTTGATTTCCATTGATCATTTTTGCGTGATTTTGTTGTCAGCACATTCAACTATGTAAAGAACAAGGGCCCTCATTCCGAGTTGATCGGTCGCAAGGCGAATTTAGCAGAGTTACACACGCTAAGCCGCCGCCTACTGGGAGTGAATCTTAGCTTCTTAAAATTGCGACCGATGTATTCGCAATATTGCGATTACTAACTACTTAGCAGTTTCAGAGTAGCTTCAGACTTACTCTGCCTGTGCGATCAGTTCAGTGCTTGTCGTTCCTGTTTGACGTCACAAACACACCCAGCGTTCGCCCAGGCACTCCCACCGTTTCTCCGGCCACTCCTGCGTTTTTTCCGGAAACGGTAGCGTTTTCAGCCACACGCCCCTGAAACGCCGTGTTTCCGCCCAGTAACACCCATTTCCTGTCAATCACATTACGATCGCCGGAGCGATGAAAAAGCCGTGAGTAAAATTACTTTCTACATAGCAAAGTTACTTGGCGCAGTCGCAGTGCGAACATTGCGCATGCGTACTAAGCGGATTTTCATTGCGATGCGATGAAAAATACCGAGCGAACAACTCGGAATGAGGGCCAAAGTATTTAATAAGAATATTTAATTCATTCAGATCTAGGATGTGTTATTTTAGTGTTCCCTTTATTTTTTTGAGCAGTGTGTGTGTATATATATATATATATATATATATATATATATATATATATATATATATATATATATATATATAGGTGTGTTATAATGACAGCAATCCCACAAACATGATTGGACACACTAGAACCCATGACTGTACATTACGTCTCAATGACTGCACACTTGAACTACTTCCAACTTTCACCAAACCTCATAGCAGAGCCACAGTTATATCACTCGATAACTGCAAACACTAGCATCATTCTCAGAGACACTACTCACAGAAAAGAGACACATCCTTGCATCATTGACAGAAGCACATCACTCCCTCACTGACAGAAGCACATCACTCCCTCACTGACAGAAGCACATCACTCCCTCACTGACAGAAGCACATCACTCCCTCACTGACAGAAGCACATCACTCCCTCACTGACAGAAGCACATCACTCCCTCACTGACAACAGCACATCACTGTTTCGCTGACATCGCTGCCTCACTGATCACTAACAGAACCACATCCCTGCATTGCTGACAGCAGTACATCACCACCTCACTGACAGACATACACAGTTCTTAAAAAAATTCAAAATTACTACATAACTCATAGGACCTGACATCAGTCCTCACCAAAGATGACTGGTGCAATGATGATCTGTTGAAAGAACATGAACAGGACAGTTTTTTCCTGTTATTCTGTATCTGTTTTAGCTAACATCATCTCCCATAGAACTATTTCGTAACATCAGGGACAATTTTATAAGATAGAAACCACTCTTGCAGACGCATTCTGAAACGCGCACGCCTTGGGTGGTTGAACACACTCGGCCTTCAGCATCATATGTGGTTGAGTTTGAATAAGAATCACACTGATTCGAAAAGTTGCTGTTTGCACAATAAACACATTGCTTTGCATCTAATTTTGGCTAATCTGTATTAAGAATAATGAACTCTAGCACCTGGACTTTAATTTTTTATTATTATTTATATTTTATAATAAAACTTTTGCACAGTACTAACACACATATACGTACACATACCTCCCAACATAACCCTCTCCAGGAGGGACAAAATGCTCTGCTTCTGGACTTTTCTCTTAATTTGTGATTGCCGGTACCCGTTGTGAACAGGTTAATGGGTAAGAAAGGTGTTTCAGCACAGGTGATGGCAATCATAAATTAAGAGGGAAGTCCAGGAGCAGAGTATTCTGTCCCTCCTGGAGAGGGTCATGTTGGGATGTATATATATGTATATATGTATATCAAACTTGCCTACCTGACCCTCTCCATGAGAGAGAAAATGCTTTGTTCCTGGACTTTCCTGGTAATGTATGATTGCCATCACCTGTGGTGAAACACTTTTCTTATCAATTAACTAGCTCACCACAGGTGATGTCAATCATACATTACCAGGAAAGTCCAGGAACAGAGCATTTTCTCCCTCATGGAGAGGGTCAGGTAGGCAAGTATGATGTATATACATATATAATATATATATTCACCTAGCCATGCAGTCTCCATTTGCAAACATTGACTTCAAGCGTGGTACTGTGATAAGATGCCACCTTTGCAATAAGACGGTTTGTGAATGTCATCCCTGCTGTATATTCCATGGTCAACTGTAAGTGATATTATTAGAAAGTGGAAGGGTTTAAGAACAACAGTAACTCAGCCACGAATCGGAAGACCACGTAAAATCACAGAGCAGGGTCAACGACTGCTAAAGCGCATGATGCATAGAAGTATCTGAAGAGTTCCAAACTTCCAATGGCATTAATGTAAGCACAAAAACTGTGCAGCGGCAGCTTAATGGAATGGGTTTCCATTACTGAGCAGATGCATGCAAGCATCACATCACCAAGTCATGGAGTGGTGTATAGCACACCAACACTGGACTGTGGAGCAGTGGAAACATATTCACGCTTCTCTCTTTGGCAGTCAGAAAGGCAATTCTGCGTTTGGCGGATGCCGGGAGAACGTTACCTACCTGACTGCATTATGCCACCTGTGAAGTTTGATAGAGGAGGGATAATGGTATGGGGCTGTTTTTCAGGGTTTGAGCTAGGCCCCTTATCTCTAGTGAAGGGCAATCTTAATGCTTCAGCATACCAAGACATGTTGGACAATACTATGCTTCCAACTTTGTAGTAACAGTTTGGGGAAGACCCTTTTCTATTCCAACATGACTGTGCCCCAGTGCGCAAAGCAAGGACTATAAAGACAGGGTTTGATGAGTTTGGTGTGTAAGTACTTGACTGGTCCACACAGAGCCCTGACCTCAACCCCATCGAGCAGATTTGGGATGACTGGAACGGAGAATGCGAGCCAGGCCTACTCATCCAACATCAGTCCCTGCCTTCATAAATGCTCTACAGAATGAATGGGCACAAATTCCCACAGAAACACTCCAAGATCTGGTGGAAAGCCTTCCAAGAAAAGTAGAAGCAGTTATAGCTGCAAATGGGGACCAACTCCATATTAAAGTATAGGTATTTGAATACAATGTCATTACAGTTCCTGTTGGTGTAATGGTCAGGCGTCCGAATACTTTTGTCGAGAGAGAGAGAGAGAGAGAGAGAGAGAGAGAGAGAGAGAGAGAGAGAGAGAGAGAGAGAGAGAGAGAGAGTGTGTGTGTGTGTGTGTGTGATATATATATATATATATATATATATATATATATATATAAAATCCATAGAGGGGTGGCACTACTGGCTCTTAATCACACAGTAGATGGCCTATTTAATGTGGCACTTTCGGCAGGATTACACAAATGAACAAGTAACATTCCTTATAAAAGTGTCCCCACAATGTGAATACCAATTGCCGGTGCCAGGAAACCTCCCACCCACCCGGCAGCTTGGTGTGTATGATATCATCACGGTCAGTGCGTAGCTCGGCTATCCAGACATGTGACTGTGTGGAGGCACACCCCCATCACCAAGGTAACTAGACCAATACAGGAAGCACTGGAGAATATAACAAGCATATACGTGATACTAATAAGGTAGGTATCTTGGTGATGGGGTGTGCACAGTGACACGCCTGGATGGCCGAGCTACACACTGACAGTGATGTCACACATACCAAGCCGTATTCCCCTTAAAGGTTTAAAAGGAGTTCATGCAAAATACCTTCATATCAACAAATCTGTCTCCACGAAGCAGAGTCCATTCATAAAGAATAATGCCATGGTCATCATTACTTTCACGTCCATCCAAGATTACCCAGTCATCAGGCAGCTGTAGTACCACATCTTGCCCCGCATTGCTGTGGGGTGGCTTGTCAGTCTCTGCAGAGGAGATAATAAGATTTTATATGTTTAGTATCATAAACACTTTTTAATAAAAAGACTAAAAATTACCAAATAAAAAACTTGCAGACTACACATTATTATAAAACTTAGGCATACTTTATTTGTTACCCCCTGATGCAACTGTATCCAATATCACACAATTTTGTACATTTTCAATAACAAGCAGAGTTCAATTCTAGAAACATATTGAAAACATATTTTGTACTGTACATCAGTGTTTATATATTACACTACACTGTACTGTGTAGTGGTATAGCACCATCTGCTAAGCCATCTGGTGAATTTCAGCAATTAGATGGTTTTTTCCATCAAATTGTTAATTGATAGCACTAAATGTATGCTGTATATTTGATGAATTACTTATGGCTGAAGATATTGCTGTTCTTTCAAGACCACATATTCTGGAAGTGGAGAAATACAATAGCTGACATGTCCTTTGTAATTAGAGATAGTTAAAAGTTCTTTATAAACAGCAACTGTACCAAGAGAAACAATATGGTATGAATAATTAGCTGCCCTTTCCAGATAAAGAAGGCACACCAGTCGGGCACATCCAGTTTACTTTTGTTGTCTCTCATCATTGTTAAGGTGCATACACACTGGGCGTTTTTGCCCAGCGTGTATGCACAGCGATGATAGTTGAGATCGCTGGGCTGAAAATCGCTCAGTGCATACCCCCCTGCCCAGCGATGTCAGCGGGGGTGAGCGGCTTTCCACAGCAGGACGCTATGGAAAGCCGCTCACCCCGCCGTTCATCTACTGGTGATACCAGCAGATAAACGGCTGCCACCGGCGATGAAGCGCGAGCGCGCATCAGCTCTCATCGCCGGGGCATACACACTGGGCGGCTTTGAGCTGAGAGCAGCTCAAAACACCAGAAGTGACCTGCTTTCAGCTCAAAATCGCCCAGTGTGTATGGGCCTTTATAAGGATTGAAAGAGTCATTTATGACAAGAAGCAATATACACACAGATTACAGCTTGTGTGATCAGTACCCAAATAAGCAGCATTTTTTCTGGTGTTACTAAATAGTATGCTCTACTGGAAATTATTTTTGGTATCATTTTTTTCCAGAGTAGACAGCAAAGACTATTGTATTACAACTACGTATGTGTTCACATACACCTTTCCTCAAACCACACCAAATAGCGCAGGTTAGCATGCAACAGACTTTGTGACTGAGCTATTCCACACCAAATGTATATATATAAGCAGTCTTTGTTGCATCACTAAAGCGACAAATGTGCAACGCACAAGTTCCCTAGACACTACCACTGGCATTGCATGCAGCAGAGGTGGGCAAACCTGGGTAAAAAGCCAAAAGATTGAGGACAGACTCAATCAATTCCATGCAACTGTTGTTCTTAATCTGCAACTTTATACTAAATGCACTGCAACAAAAAAGCTATACTATATATACATATATACTATAGCACAAAAAGAATGGGTGGATGAGGACCCATATGTAACAAGACATTAGATCAAGATGATTTTCCATAAAACATGATGTACTGTACACAGCTACATCAAAAGGCAACAGTTAGTAGAATGGAGACGTGAACATTAATTCAATATTCAAAAACCCAACGATGGGTAAACTTATTTGCAAATCAATCCCAATTCACCACAAATTCACAAATAATGTCAATCACTCATGGAATGCAAAATAAACAATCAGTAAGCATCAACAAAAAGGAACTCATCACAAAATTATTTATCATAGATTGTCCTAGTAAAAGTCATCTGTGGATGCTCTGTTAGTGACTATTAGTAAACCATGCTTATGTACACGCCAATGCACACCACATTTGCTAAAGATCTGTGAACAAAGTTGTTCATCAATGTCTGGTCTTTTACCTTTTTATGTCTCACAAGACACTTTAACTAGAAGTGTCAGTGTGATAGTGTCTGTGTGTCAGCATCTGTTTGTGTGTCAGCATCTGCGTCAGTGTGTCAAAATCTATGTGTCAGCCTCTGTATGTGTATCAGTGTGTCAACATCTGCCTGCCAACTTCAGTATGTCAGCATCTGTTTTTAGCAGCTTCAATATGTCAGCATCTATTTGTGTCAGCTTCAGTATGTCAGCATCTGTTTGTGTCAGCTTCAGTGTGTCAGCATCTGTCAGTGTGTCAGCATCAGCGTCTGTTTGTGTGTCAGCGTCATTTTTTCAGCATCATTTTGTCAGCATCTGCCTGTATTTCAGTGTGTCAGTCTCCTAGACACAGTAACCTCTCCCCCCCCCCCCCCCCCCTCCACCACTTCAACCCAGGAACATACACTATCCACCGCATTTATTTATTGTGGATGCTGATGTGTTTTTATTTCTCTCCATTTGGGGGTCAATGTATTTTTTTCCCTGAGGGGGCCAATGTGTTTTATTTTTTCCTGTGGGGGATAAAAAAAAATCGTTTTCCTGATGGGGTCAATGTGTTTTTTTCCTGTGGGGGCCAATGTGTTTTATTGTTTTCTGTAGGTTTCAAATGAGTTTCTGATTTTTATAGGTGCCAATATATGAGGTGGTTTTATGTGGGGGCCAATGTGGGTTTTTTCTGTGGGTGCCAATGTTTTGTGGGGGGGGGGGTTCTGTGGGGGCCAATTTGTTTTTTTTCTGTGGGGGACAATGTGTTTTTTTATTTCATACGGGGGTCAGTTGTTGTTTTTTCATGTCGGTGGTCAATTTGTTTTTTTTTCTGTAGTGCCCGTGTGTGTGTAGGGGGGAAGCAGTTAGTGTGTGGGGAAGCAGTTCATCATAATACCGACACCAGAATCCCGACATCCATGGGAATCCCGGAGGTCGAAATCCCGACCAGGGCCCCGAATCCACACTTGGGGGGCTGGTCCATGCCACACCCCGAGGGGTAATAAATAAGTGTGGCGAGCTATGGAGGCCAACGTGTTTTATTGTTTTCTGTGGGGCTAATGTGTGCGTGTGTGGCTTTTTTCTGTGGGGGTCAATGTGTTCTTAGTCTGTGTATGCATCTGCATTGCATCGCGCTTGCTTCCTGTTCATACATAGTTACAGTACAGATTCAGACGCACGCACCAAGAAGTGTATTAGAAATGTGTTGGGCTTCCCTAGGCGATTACAGAGTTTTGGCTAACCAGAAGCAGAGGTAACGTAGTTTGGGCATGTTGCTGATAATGGTTGGGTACAGAAACTCTGAATCGCTCATGTTGGAGTACATAATCGGATGATCTGCACCTAGCACATTGCTGGTGAAAGTTGAATGGTGCGACCGATGGTTGTGTCTAACGACTCACAAAGCACGATTGCAGCGTCTCTAGACACTGACAGTGGGAGTCTCGGTCCTTGCATATTCAGATGCACGGATATACACCAGGGAAGTGCATTGTAGCGGTATTAGTATAAAGTCACAGATGCAACTGCAGCAAAAAAGATGTAAGGAAGGCAGCAACTGCGTCCAGCTCAGAATCAGGCCCTATAAGGAGGGATTCCGCAACCCTTGACAGAACCCACCCCCTCAACAAACCCCACCCCCATTAGGGCTGCTTCCATCAATTTCCCAGGCTGGTTTTCCATCCTAGTCCGCCACTGACTACAAGTCATCACCATCATCATCATCATCATCATCATTATTAGTGTGCACTAGCACCTGCTCTACAGCAAGTGCAAAAGGCACGCTTACAAACAGAAAGCCAGAGCCGGCCCTAGGTATAGGCAAACTAGGCAATTGCCTAGGGCATCTGGTATGCCTAGGGTCACAAGCAGCTTCTGCTGATTAAAATGATATGCGGCATGCCTATATTCTGTGTGTAGCATTTCGTATGCAGATACAGCCACAGTCGCACACAGTATATAGGCATGCCACATATAATTTTAATCAGCAGAAGCTGCTTGTGCACCCTAGCCACATAGCAATGCAAATAAGATGCATTTTCTTAAAAAATAGGCATCCGACATTAGCAGAACTGCCAGTTGACTCACGCCAGGAACTATATGTGTCAGTATGTGTATAAGGGCATTAATAATGTGTAACATATGTGTAAGGGGCACTATGTGTGTCATTATGTGTAGAAGGGCACTAATAATGTGCGGCATATGTGTAAGGGACATTATGTGTGTCATTATGTTTAGAAGGGCATTAACAATGTGCGGCATATGTGTAAGGGAAATTATGTCTATAAGGGCATTAATAAAGGTTGGCATAATGTGTAAGGTGCATTATGTTTATAAGGACATTAATAATGGGTGTCATATGTGTAAGAGGCATTACTGTGAGGTATTGTGTATAAATGCATTACCAATGTGTGGCATTATGTGTATAAGGTGCTCTGCTGTGTGGCGTAACGTATAAAAAGGGCACTACTGTGTGGTCTAATGTGAATAAAGAACAATATGGGGTGGTGTAACGTGAATAAAGAGCAATATGGTGTGGTATAATGTGAATAAGGAGCAATATGGTGTGGTGTAATGTGAATAAGGAGCAATATGGTGTGGTATAATGTGAATAAGGAGCAATATGGTGTGGTGTAATGTGAATAAGGAACAATTTAGTATGATGTTATGTAAATGAGGGGCACTACTGTGAGGAGTAACGTATATAAAATAAAGTGGTACTACTGTGTGATGTAATGTGAATAAGGGACACTATCGCATGATAAATTGTGAATAAAGTTGCACTACTGTGAGGCATAATTGGAATTGGGGGTACTATTGTGTGGCCATGCACCTTGCCAGAAAAAACACATACCTTTTTGGGCTGTGCACCAAATGTGCACACTGTTCTTATTTAAATTACAGGGGGTAGGTAGGAAAAAATAAAAAGAACTGCTATGGGTGGGGGGTGATGGTGCTGGGAAAGGGGTGTAGGGTCAGAGGCGGAACTAGCGGTGGTGCTAGGGGGGCACCAGCCAAAATCTTGCCTAGGGCATCATATTGGTTAGGGCCGGCTCTGCAGAAAGCTATTACCTTACTTACATGACTGCATGGGCTTGTCTGCAGGGACATTTGCATAATCTTCATCTACATGAGAAGAATGCATCTCAGCAACACAGTTTAGTCCCTGCAGTAGTATGGGTTGATATGCGGACAAAACGTTCGGATCAGTATATGATTCCGGAATCACAAAACATACACTATGCAATCTGACGTGCTACTCACTGTGCATCAATCCCACACTGTAAAGAATTGAGAGAGTGGACCGAGGGATCAAGAATATTAAACATGCTTAAAAATCCTGATTCCCCGATCCCGGCTGAAAACAGCCAGGGTCAGCAAAACGGGCAATTTTAAGATGGTTAATTTCCCCAGTTCCCAGAAGAATTGTCGATCATTTATTGGCGCCGATCGGTGGATCAGCATTTCCAGCAGGTGCAGGGAATCGCCTCAAAAATGTATCGGCCCAATTACTCACGGAGGCGGGAACATTGCCCCTAAATGAACTGACCCCTTCTAGTTATACTAGATAACTACATCTGACATGCTAAAATGCTTGAGCATGAGAGATCATATCATCTACCACAGTATTCTGTCAGCACCTGGTTACTTCAGCATACCAACCGCGGCATCCCGATGCTGAGAATCGGGGAGAAGATAAGTGTACTTACATCCCCCCAATGGCCCCCTAACCCTCCCTTCTAGCAGCCTAAACCTAACCCTCCCCCTACCCCCCGGAGCCTAACCCTCAACCTAAACCTCCCCGGTGGTGCAAATCCAACCGGAATTTTTGAGTTCGTCGGGTGACCTGCAGTAAATGTGAATCAGGCAGAGACATTCGCGGGGCGGGTACGGGGTGGCAACGCTCCATTTCCTAGGCGGAGAAGGAGCTTTGCAGTGGCGGCGTCAAGGATAGAGGGGCGGCTGCTTCCGAACGGGGGGGGGGGGGGCGTGGCATGGGCATGATCGGGGCAGCCGCTCCGATTAAAAAGATGGTGGCACCCTCCTTCCTTACTTTCTGTGATCGTGCACTAATTATGGTGAGATCGCATTTAGGCCCTCCATTCCGAGTTGTTCGCTCGCAAGCTGCTTTTAGCAGCATTGCACACGCTAAGCCGCCGCCTACTGGGAGTGAATCTTAGCTTAGCAGAATTGCGAACGAAAGATTCTCAAAATTGCGAATAGAAATTTCTTAGCAGTTTCTGAGTAGCTCGACACTTACTCTGCCATTGCGATCAGTTTAGTCAGTTTCGTTCCTGGTTTGACGTCACAAACACACCCAGCGTTCGCCCAGACACTCCCCCGTTTCTCCAGCCACTCCCGCGTTTTTCCCAGAAACGGCAGCGTTTTTTCACACACACCCATAAAACGGTCAGTTTCCGCCCAGAAACACCCACTTCCTGTCAATCACACAACGATCACCAGAACGAAGAAAAAAACCTCGTAATGTCGTGAGTAAAATACCAAACTTCTTAGCAAATTTACTTGACGCAGCCGCAGTGCGAACATTGCGCATGCGCAGTTAGCGGAAAATCATACCGATGCGAAGGAAAATAACGAGCGACCAACTCGGAATGAGGGCCTTAGTGCGTGGTCACAAGCACCTGCGGGGAGGGGGGAGGGGGGGGCTGGGTAGCATGCTGGGCAGCCCACAACATGCGGGACTAACTGCTTCAAATCAGAATTTGCAATCCTTTCTGAATAGGGTCCTTATTTCATATTTCTGTCATATCTTCTCCATTTCGTTTTGTAGATACAGTATATAAGTTTGGATACAATAGACAGTACTCTATCTGATAACATTATTTGGAACGTCAGGCATGTGAAACAAAACAGGAAAGTAAATAATAAAGCTATGGATAAACAAAAGGCTGCAGGTTGGCTGTAATACTCAGGTTACCGGTGACGGTGCGCAGGGCTGCCCATCCGGAGGAGGCATTGCGATCGGCCAGAGTGTAGCTGTTGTAGTCTCTGTGCGGGGAGAACTGGCAGACGCTGCGCCCCCGTGAAGCACAGGCGAACAGGAAGCAGCTGAGACCCCGGCTTGATGTCTCCACCACAGCCGCAGAGCATCCGGGCTGCGAGCAGCACGCCTCCAGGCACTGCTTCATGCTGTACACCTCGGTCGGCGCCTTCAGGAAGGTGGCACCGGCCTCCAGTGAGTCCTTAGTGCGGATGATATAGTCCTCCATCTGGTTAAAGTTACACAGGTCCTCCCCCACATCCCCCGCAGGACGAACACCCACTTCTTGCAGCTCTTTCTGCATGGTTTCCTCCTCCTCCACCCCTGCATCTTGCTGAGCATCCCTTTCATCCCCGTGCTGCTGCCTGTGCGAGCCCTGCCATCGATCCTGCTGCGCAGGCAGTGTGTGCTCTCTGTTCTGCGGCTCCTGCTGCTGTCGCTGCTGCTGTAGCTGTTTGCGGAATTCTTCCAGCAGCTCCTCCACCCCGGTAATCTGCGATCTCAGATCTGTCAGCTGTGGGGCAGGGGAGCCGGGGGACGCCCTTCTGCAGGTCCCGCTATCAAAATATAGTAGCAGAGACAGGATGCTGAGGCAGGAGATGACAGGCCTGATACCCAGGACCGGGTGATGTGATGCTGGGAAGGGATAGATCATGCTGCCCGGAGAGGAGATGCCTTCCAACTTCCAAGAGCGAGTCGCAATTCACTGAGCCTAACCCCTAATGGAGGAACAATGCTGCAAATCTCATAGTGTCCTGACCGGTGGCTGGGAGCCTGACATCCCATACACAAGATAGTAGTGCTGGCTGTGGCTGGCAGCAAGAAGCAGCCCAAGGCCCGAGCATGGCGCTCCTGTGTCAGCCTCCCCCTCCTCTCTTAGCTCTCGGCCAGTTCGTATCCTTCCATCCCCCAGACACCAGAGACTGCTAATGAAGAGAGGATTGGTGGGTGTGAGAGAGCTTCTACAAAGACAGGTGTATGTTCTATCTCCCAGCTAATCAGGACCATAGAGGAGTGACAGCTCCCAGCTCACCCCTCCCCCAGCCCCTCCACACCGGTGACATCACATCCATCCTCCTGTCTGATATAAAGAGGATAATTCAGCATACGGCGCCTGGTCGGTGCATGTTTCCTATTTCCAACATAATAATAAATTAGTTGCCCTTCAGTTATGATGTTCACGTTGGTGCCTTGTGGGTGTAATAACTTGTTCCTTGCGTTAAGTTTGCTAGACTACATGCACTAAAATGAGATCTTGCATCTTTATAACAGTACATACAAATTATTTACTTATTTATATCAACACGTACAGTAAATAAAATTGTAACTGTAATGCAAATTTTTTTTAGACAATTTCAGCTACTGTACAACGTGTAGTTTCTAACAAGCGCTGCCAGACTTTTGGACTTGAAGATCTACTGTACTTTAAAAGCTGAAAATCATCAGTGATCTACCAAGTAAGCACGTTTTTGTGCGCCTATGGCGCATGCTCGAAAAAGTGGGCTAAGTGTCACAAAAAGAGGCCATGACCTCATACCAAGGGTTGTGGGGACTGTGCTGCCAAAATCACGCACTGACCTCCACAGGAAAAAAACACATATTGGCCCCCACAGAAAGAAACCAAACACCTACACATTGGGCCCTACAGGAAAAAAAATATCCCTGATAGTAAAATAAAACATACATTAAATTGTCTCACCCAGTCAGAAGACTGACCTGCCGAGTCTGAGAGAGAGGAGTTTCCGGTAGGGATGGCCATCGACCATCGATGATTCAAAATCATCAATGGTTTATGGCCGATGTCAGGGCTGCCATAAGAAATTGTGGGGCCCGGGCCAGGACTGACAAAATAGTCCCCCCCCCCCCAGCAAAAAAAAACCCGAAATAAAGATTCTGCCACACCGCTCCACCCCTATTTGATGTCACACATCATGACGTTACATATAGGTGGAGCATTGCAGACCTGCAAGAATGATTCACAGAGCTGATTGGTTTGGGAAGGCTTGTTTTAAGTACTCACTGCGCATCAGTCCGCTGTTGTTGCACTGCCTGTATGGCTCTCCAGGTATTGGTGGTAGGAGCCAGGGGTAGACCCCCCTCTCTATAAGGGCCCGGGACTCCAGTCCCCGCAGTCTGCCCCTGATGGCTGCCCTGGCCGATGTAAAATACTTTTGCCATCGATAAAAAGGTATAACCAAATACTTTTTTTTTTTAATGTGGTGCAGGGACACGGCACATAGATCCACCCCTGACATCCACTAAGCCACGCCCCTGGTTTCTTACTGGTCCACGAACCAGCCAGCACCTTTCAGTGGTGGCCATCGAATGGTGCAAACCATCAATGGATCACAATAGATGGTTTGTGTACCATTGATGGACAACCCACCGATGGCCATCCCTAGTTTCCAGTCTCTCCCTGGTGGACTGCTGGTGCCACCTCAGCTGTGGGTGGCACCAGCAGTCCACCAGCAGCCTCACTCCAAAACACTGTGCAGACGAGATGGCCAGTAAGAAACAGCCTGATGCTTATTGGCTATTACTGTAACAGTGACAGCCAACAGAGACAGTAGCTGTGGTTTCAATCAGTAGAGTTCTCAGTTCTACACAGTGAATCAATAAGAATCAACCTGATTCTTAATGGCTGCAGCTGCTGGACATCCACCACAACTGAGCTGAGCGATCAGGGAGGTGGTTGATAAACAGTTAAAAGATCAACAGTCAGTAGGTCAACTCTATAGGGTTGACAGTCAAAAGGTCATCAGGGTCAAAAGCAGAGCCGTTTTTAGAAATTTTTGCTCCCAGTGCGAACAGTAAAAAAATGCCCCCCTTCCCCCCATAGACATTATACAAAGTTTTTGTACGCACCCCCCATTCGAGGGTGTGTGACCTTGGTAAAGTGGGTGTGGCCTCACTAAAATAGGCATGATCTTGCAAGAAAAGACTACCTTACAAGAAAGAAAAAAAATTACACCATGTTATGCCCCACACAGTAATGCCCCTTGCACTATATTATACACCACATAGTAAAGCCCCTTGCACTATATTATACACCACACGGTAATGCCCGTGTGGTGTATAATATATAATATAATATAATATATAATATATATGATAATATTATAATATATAATATAATATATATGGTGCAGGGGGCACCATAATATGCATCACACAGTAATGGCCCCTGCACCATAATATCCCCCACACAGTAATGCCCCCCTGCAAAGGGGTGGACTGGCCCACAGGGGTACAGGGGAAACCACCGGTGGGCCCCACAGTCTGGGGCCCCCTCCTCCTCCTCTAGGGATCAGGTTCCAGAGTGTGCACTTGAATTATACATACTGTATGTTACCTTATTCTCCATAGGACTATGGTGTATTTTCAACAGTGCATTGCTGTTATTAATCTGGCACATTATCATGCATGCACTAGCAGTACTTACTATGTATATTTATCAAGGGGCTCAGACCATGCACTCTCTCATGCAGGGGTGGCCAACCCGCGGCTCTCGAGCCGCATGCGGCTCTTTCATCCGCCGCATGCTGCTCAGCCGGCTCCTGGCCACCACTGCCCTGGGCACCCCTTCCCCCGTGCTTCTCACAGCACCAGTCCGTGAGCCAATCAGAGCTCGCGGTCCGGCAGCTGCCGGTCCGTGAGCTCTGATTGGCTCATGGACCGGCGCTGAGTTGAAGAAAGACACAGCCGCCAGGGAGTGAGGGGCAGGAGACGCACACGCTGTGCTCTCCTCCCCTCACAGACAGCAGCAGCACGGTGAGCAGCACGGGGGAAGGGGGGGTATATCTGGCACTGGGGGCATTGCTGGCACTGTGGGGACATGTATACCTGGCACTGGGGTGATAGCTGGCACTGGGTAGACATGTATATCTAGCACTGGGGTCATAGCTCGCACTGTAGGGACATATATATCTGGTACTGTGGGGACATATATATCTGGCACTTGGGGGACATGCATATCTGGCACTGGGGGGGGGCATATCTGGCACTGTGGGGACATATATATCTGGCACTAGGGGCATAGCTGGCACTGTGAGGGCATATATATCTGGCACTGGGGGCATATCTGGCACAGGGGCATAGCTGGCACTGGGGGGACATGTATATCTGGCACTGGGGGACATGTATATCTGGCACTGGGGGCATATCTGGCACTGTGGGGACACTGCATTGGGGGCATAGCTGGCACTTTGGGGACATATATATCTGGCACTAGGGGCATAGCTGGCACTGTGGGGGCATATATATCTGGCACTGGGGGCATAGCTGGCACTGGGGGCATAGCTGGCACTGGGGGAAATGTATATCTGGCACTGGGGGGACATGTATATCTGGCACTGGAGGGACATATGTATCTGGCACTGTGGGGCATATATGTATCTGGCACTGTGGGGACATGTGTATGTGGCACTGTGGGGACATATGTTTCTGGCAGTGTGGAGGCACCCATTTTTTGAAATTTTTATATGTATGTGGCACTGTACTGGGGCATTATATGTATTTGGCACTGTACAACATGACTAAAAACGGAGTTATGACACAAGGTCATACTCCTACAAACGTCATAACGAAAGGTGTGCGCACAAAATGGGGTGTGGCTTTGTGAAAACTAGGCCACGCCCCCATTTTTGCACGCGCGCCTTAGGCACGCGCATGATACTGGCTCTTGCCCTTGACTCCAGATCTTTTCTGGCTCTTTGCCTCTGACTGGTTGGCCACCCCTGCTCTAATGGTTAGCCAAGCCTCTGTGTTGGCTGGCCACACCCACTCTGGAATTGCCACACCCCTAAGCATGGGCCCCCACCATTTCATATCCCCAGTGGGCCATTCATTCCCTAGTCCGACACTGCCCCTGCCCCATAATATGCCCCACACAATAATGCCCCCTGCACCATAATATGCATCACACAGTAATGCTCCATACAGTAATGCCCCTGCACCATAATATGCATCACACAGTAATGCTCCATACAGTAATGCCCCTGCACCATAATATGCATCACACAGTAATGCTCCATACAGTAATGCCCCCTGCACCATAATATGCATCACACAGTATTGCTCCATACAGTAATGCCCCTGCACCATAATATGCGCCACACAGTAATGCCCCCTGCACCATAATATGTCCCACACAATAATGCCCCCTAATAATCTGTACACAGTGTAGCTATGGGGCATAATAAATTATCCTGGGCAGTACCGTGTGGGGCATAATAAAGTGTCAGGGGCATTACTGTGTATGATACACAGCAATGCCCCTGAAAATGTATTATGCCTCACACAGTACTGACCAGCATAAGTTATTATGCCCCACAGTTATGCCCTGGCCTGCCACCATAATTGGTACCTTTTTGCTTGTTGTCAAGGGGTTTTATGCATCTCCTGGTGGGTCCCCGGTGGCTCCCGGCACTTCGGCATCCACTTCTGTGACAGATGCTAGAGGTCCACCAAATTGTGGCATAAGTGACTTCAATGCAGGTAAGACGCTGACAAAAGTAAATTATACAGTTTAGAATCTTGTAATACCCCTTTCACATCACAAATGCTGGGACCCACCCGGTAATTGGAAATGGGTCCTTACCAGGTGGGATCCGGCATTGACCCTACACGCTGCCATCCCGACTCTGCAATATCCAGGGACCGGGACTGCGGCATCATCGGGGGCGGGGCGGAGGTGGCACTGGAGATGAGCTCATCTCCGTGCCGCCTCTCCCTATGTAGTTAACGGGTCAACCCGGTCACACTGCCACTGACCCGGTATTCAACCCGGGAATAACACTGTTTTATTCCCAAGTTGAATTACCGGGTCAGGCGACCCAGGATTTGCCATGGGCCCTTTCACACCGCACAGCAACCCGTGCCGGGTCGATACCAGGCTATTTGTGCAGTGTGAAAGGGGTATAAGTCTTACTCAGGGGTGGATTGGCCATAGAGCTCACCAGGAAGATTCCTGGTAGGACGATGTGTCTGTGGGGTCTGTTTTGTGTGCTGTCATGAGGCCACACCCCCCACATGACAGGCAGCCCACCGCACTCAGTACACTGCATTGTCCCCATTCATTCTGTTATTCCATCTCTGCAGTACAGTATCTCTGCCATCCAGTGATGCTGCCATGGCTACACGGTATGTTATACCTCTTGTGCTGCCCATGTCGGGCCAACTCTACAAAATTTTACATGACCACTTTTAGTTCCCAATCGGCCCCTGGACTCAAATACAACTTAATCAAAAGATGCAAGGAAGGTCGCAATTGCATACAATTAGGCCCTATGAGGAGGGATCCCACCCCCTCATCAGACCATACCCACATTAGGGCTGTTACCTTAAATTTTCCAGGCTGGAAGATCTTTTTGTATATCACATTCTCATTAACACATACAAAAAAATAATAATAATAATAATGTATATATATATATATATATATATATATATATATATATATATATATATAAAGCACATAAATCATACCTAGCTGCAGTATCTGCACTTAACTTTATGCACAATAAAGGATGTGAAGATCAGGAGCAATAACTGTTCTGACCAACACATCACTGGTTTTATTACAGGACACAGCATATTTGGAAACTAACCCTATCACTTGAACAATTGATCAAAATTATTAATGAACTTGTATCATATCTGGCAGCCACACTGTAGTCACAGATCCTTCGATAATCAATTACTAGAGTAACCATTTGGTTGTTATGCTGCGGGAGAGGATGGTTAGGGTTAGGCTGCAGGAGGGGTGGGTTAGGGGTAGGGATAAAATCAGTGTCGGACTGGGGCATGAAGGGCCCACCGGGGGGATGCAGTTATAGGGGCCCATACTTGGGGGTGTGGCCAGCCTACAGAGGGAGTGTGACCAGCCTCCACAGAGGCTTGAAATGCACAATAGATTTGTGCAGCATAATGCAACATATCTGCCATGTATAATACAAGTGCACAGTCTGGAACCTGATCCCTAGAGGAAGGAGTGGGGCCCCATGCAGTGGGGCCCACCGGTGGTTTCCCCTGTACCCTTGTGGGCCAGTCCGATCCTGGATAAACTACTCAACGGGAATCCATTGGCATTCTCACCATCAGGATTCCGGGGTTGGGATTACGACTATAGGAATCCCAACCGCCGGGATTTCATACCTAAGCCAATAAGAGAAAGCAATAGAAGTACACCTGTAGCATAAAGGGTGGCACTGCTGCTGCTCATTGTGTGCAGTGAACATAGGGTGAGGGAGCCTTTACAAAAAAACTTCCAAATAAGAATGAAGGTATCTTCTTTCCTGAACTCCAGTGCAGTGTCTGTACCCAATGAGACTACCGGGTAAAAGTAGAAAAGTTTGTATACGACCAGCCAAGATTGTAAAGTCTGTATGGAAAATCGCTATAATACAGGCAGCACAAATATATCCACATCTTATAAACAGAATTTATGCAAACATCATTTAAGGTAGTAATTAGGGAGGATACTTCTAGTGAGCACTGTGCGCAACTCGAGCAATGAACACTGTGGCGCTCTGCTTGGCTGCCGGCATACAGGTGCCTCAAACACAAAGAAACCTGGGCTGGCCGAACAGTGCAGCCTCCCGGCGATCTGCTTGGCCGCCTGTATGCATAAAGACCCAGGAACGTGCTGCAAGACCAGGTCCCCTTGATTCATGGCACACCCCCTTTTCATGCACGCGCATCCATCCACTTGTCCCAGTCCATCCCTGCCCTCTAGTATACTGCCATATAGAAAGTAAGTTAAAAGGCTATCTGTTTTCAAGACGGAGGGGTCAACTCAATTTGGTGCAATTTTGCAAAAGCAAGTTTCACGACTTTTCTACAAAATATGACTTGGGAGAAGTGCATGAAAAAAGTGAGAAAACCATCCTGGACCACAAAAAAGTGCCAAATGAGATAGCAGGATCATATAAAAAGGGGGATGCGTTTAGCATCCTGATGGAGAGGATGCCAGTGGTCATGTGACCAACACCTGGATAAGAAAGGTGTTTTACCACAGGTGATGGCAATCAGAAATTAAGAGGGAATTCCAGTAGCAGAGCATTCTGTCCCTCCTGTGAGGGTCAAGTTGGGAGGTATGCAATATATTTATTGGCAGGCAACATTTCTTCCGTGGTCCACTTCCCCTGGAAGCAACTCCTTCCTGACACTTCACCCCAGCCCCACAGGCTGACATCCATTGTCAGAGTTGCCATCTGATATTCAAAGGAGCCTTCCTTTGCCCAGGATAGGATGTCCAATAACCATCAAGCTATTGACCTCCTAACTTCCAGAGGAAGATCACAATCTGCGCTTTTATTGTTTGATGAAAAACATTTCTACTTTGAAATGATTAGACATTGCAGATATATCTAATGGAACTAAGTGTACTCCATCATGTCCAATGTGTACACCATCAAACCCATGACACGCATTACCGCGTAAATGGATACTGTTTGACTGTGTAGCAATTCCTGAATCCTCAAGTGAATTTTGGATATTTTATTCAGAGGTAAATTACTTTCTGAATACCCAATTCCAACACAGCCCCCAAGTGAGTCATCCGATGTGACGGAACCAGAGGCTACTTTGCTCACTTTATGAGCCAACCATATCTCAGTAACAAGCTGTTGTCTGTTACAGATGAACGTGAACAATCGCTGAGACTGTGCCAGGATTATTAAGTCATCAAGGTATGGGTTTTTATAAAATAGTTATCTCCTGCTAACAGCGATAAGATGCCATCACTACCATAATTTTGGTGAATACTCTGGGAGCTGTGGTCAGACCAATGGTAGGGCCTGAAATTGAGGCTGGAGGATAGCACCTAACATAGCGTTGATGGACCAGTGCTATAGGAACATGTGGATAGGCATCCTGAATATTCTGGAATGCCCTAAATCTTCCTGCTCTATGGCAGAAATAATGGAACATAAAGTCACCATGTGAAACCTGAGGTACCCAAAAGTACTTGTTCAGTGCTTTGCAATTGAGTAAGGGCCGGAATGACCCATTTGGTTTCTGGACTAGAAACAGGTTGGAATCAAACCTTGTCCTTAATGTGCAGGAGGAACTGAATTATCACTCCTGACTGAAGCACCTGAACTGCCTCTTGCAAAGCCCTAATCTTCGTTTCCACTGAAGATGGGCTGGTACAATTTTTATTGAGGATGTTTCTTGAAAACACCTACAGCACTTGGTATTACCAGGAGGTTTAACCATCCAAGTACTAACCAGGACCAACACTGCTTAGCTTCCAAGATCAGAAAATATTGGGCATGTCCAGTGTGTTATGGCTGTAGATCATACCATGATATACCGCTTTTTTGCACGCAGACATCTGTAGTAGACTGCTGCCAGCTCTGTGCAAACTGAAGAAATCAGCCTCACACCCTGGGTCGCCCCTGGTGGAGGCCCTCACCATCAGGCTCATGGCTTATCTTCAGATTTGAAAACCGTTCCTCTGGTAGCCCAATACCTTTTAGTCCTACCAGAATTGTTGGATTGGACTGTTTACCTTTTACCCTTTCCTTTTGCTTTTCCTTGATTCCGAAAGGACCGGAAATTAGGCCTGATTTTTGCATGAAAAGAAACTTCACTTTCTTGGAGTCTGATTCCAAATACTGTTATTCTATCAAAAAAGAATATTTCCAGTAACAAAGATAAGACTCCAGAACCTTCCTGGATTCTGAGTGAGCTTACCATGTACATAGCCAACCTTCTCTGCGAGCTGCTGCTGCAGCTGCTGTCCGAGAGGCAATTGTACCTATATCCAGGTCCGCTAATTGCTGCCTGTTTGATATGCATTATGGAATTTTTTGCTTTCTAGATGCCATTGAAAGATCTCCTATCAATACATCAGCCCAGGCTGGCACTGCTTACGCTATCAGAGCTGAGTCCAAGGGTGGTCTAATGATTGTCCCAGACAAAAAGAAAAAATGGTCTTTAGAAAACTATTGAGTCTTCTATCTGTGACATAATTTATTTATGTTGAAAACAAAAATAATGTAGATTTTCACAGCAATGTCAGATCTGCAAATCTACTTTGGGAGCCATCATTATTTTTTAAACAGTCCCCAGCTGGACGAGGATACTTGGAATTCCATTTCCTGAAATTCTGACTTTCTATTGGGCGTAACCCAACATAATTTCCATCAGCTGCCTTAGTTTCTAACACAGGCTCTGCTGCTTCTGAGGATAGAATGGTTTACCTAGCACTAATTAGCTCAGGTATGTCCACTGAACTGAGACCTTCCGAAGTGCAATTAGTCTTCAGCTTAACATGTGTAGACTGTGAAGATGTTGTATCATGTTTATGTGATTTATTTACCACCGGCATTTTAGCCTGCCTTTGTTAAGAGGCTGCCATTCCCTAGGTGGATCACCTCAGAATGAAAGTTGCATGTAAGGGTTAATGGGATAACCTATCACTGGTATAGGAGCTGGTATTATCTGCTCAGCTACATTGGATAATGTCTGTGCAAAGTAGCCCATGAAGGTTCACCAGAACCTGTGCATGCCTCTGTTCCTTAAGAGGCTTTGGAGACAACTAAACCATTTTGCACATAATCCCATTGAACCAGTCCTGAAAGGTTAACCTAGCTCTGCAAGACAACATGAAAAGAGTGTTGGAGCTGCTGTGGAAAGTGTATTTTCCTCACCCCTGCCACTCTTAGACATAATAAATAAATCACACACCTTTACAGTGTTAGTACACAATTTGTGACTGTAATCACTTTAAAATTTGTTAAAGTGACATACAATCTGACCCTACCCTTCTTTGCACCAGCATTGAGGATCAGAATACACAGAAAAACTGACAGTTTATTATTGTAAAGTCAGCAATCACACTAGCAGTCACAAGTAATACATTAGTATAATAAGCAATATGAGCACATAATCAACTACAAATACATTACATGTAGGAGAAACATATTACTGCATTACCTTATATAGGAGTTTTAAACATATTCAGTTGCACAGCATAAGAAAACCACAGCAATAGTTATCAGACTCATATGCATCAGGCTCTTTATCTAACTATTGGTACTCAAAGGTAGATAGAGACTTAATGCTGTATTACCCGGCTCAGTAGAATGGGATACAGGGAAACTCACCCCGTTTCCAGGACCGATCAATGGCCCTCATTCCGAGTTGATCGGTCGCAAGGCGAATTTAGCAGAGTTACACACGCTAAGCCTACGCCTACTGGGAGTGTATCTTAGCTTCTTAAAATTGCGACCGATGTATTCGCAATATTGCGATTACAAACTACTTTGCAGTTTCTGAGTAACTTCAACCTTACTCTGCCTGTGCGATCAGTTCAGTGCTTGTCGTTCCTGGTTTGACGTCACAAACACACCCAGCGTTCGCCCAGCCACTCCTGCGTTTTTTCCGGAAACGGTAGCGTTTTCATCCACACGCCCATAAAACGCAGTGTTTCCGCCCAGTAACACCCATTTCCTGTCAATCACATTACGATCGCCGGAGCGATGAAAAAGCCGTGAGTAAAAATACTATCTTCATTGTTAAATTACTTGGCGCAGTCGCAGTGCGAATATTGCGCATGCGTACTAAGCGGATTTTCATTGCGATGCGATGAAAAATACCGACCGATCAACTCGGAATGAGGGCCAATATGTTTGCGAACGCTGAGTGGATCCAGACGCTAATAGTGTACACAATTGCTCCGTGAACCTATAGTGAACACAGACGCCCAAGTGAACACTGACACACCAGTCACACAGCCGCCTAAGCTTTGACTGGGTCCCCTCAGTACACAGTTTCTCAGATGGAAGCGGGAAAACAGTTCATGGCAGGAGACTCAGAGGAAACTGGTCATGAACTGGGGGGAGTGGCGACCAGTGAAGCGTCTGACTCCCCTCTGCTAACATAAACCCTAGGGATCGCGGCCTCATACTACCTCTGGATCCTATGATCCCTAAGGTCTAGCGCTGGTGCACTCTCGGTGGCAGCCGCATCAACGACTGTTTGGTAGTCTCCTCCCAAAACAGTGCGTCTGTGTCCGTGTTCCCCCTCTATGTGGAAGCGTTGCCTTACCTTCTCCCTGTGCTCCGGCCACAGCCTGGTAACGTCTGCTGGACCTGCTAGTTTTATCCGACACAGACGCCCGCCAAAAAACACCGTATTCATGAGTAAGCGTTGTTGTGACCTGGTGGAGAGATGTTGGAGCGACTCTTTCTAAGGTATGTATAAGACGCTGTTTAGAAAGATCACTCATAAAAAATAGTGAGACTATAAAAATAAAATAAAAAAAGTTTATGGCTGCTAAAAAAAACAGCAGCCCTTAAACCATGGTCCGGCTCCTGCCACACCAAACAAAAAACTGATTTGCCTGAGCCAGGAGGCGGGGATATATGGATGGACCCGTTGCATGCTGGGAGGCCGAAAAGCTTTGACCGTTTGGTGCAAATCCGCTGTCGCTCCACTATATCCCAATGTATCCTGTGGATACCCTGGGGACCCTGCAGGAGAAATATTGTTTTCTATGAGTCCCGTGCATCACATGCTTTTAAATTTGTATTCCTTTTAAACTGTTCTGTTAAGAAATTGTTGTTATATGTAAATGTAATTGCTTAGTAGCAATGCCTTACCCTAGACCCACTAAAATCTTAGTATTTTGGAGAAGTATGGCGCTTGAATTGGTGTAGCTGTCCCGTGCATCACCAGGAGAATCGCCCTACTGATTAGTTTCTAGGTTTTGGCTAATCCTGACAATAATCCATATTTCGCTACAGTATTATCTTATAACTGTGTTTGTAAATGTTCTTGTGTGTCTAAAGTATAGTACATTGGTTCCCAAACTTTTTTTGAATCACTGCACCCTAGAGTATCCCAAAAATTTTACGGCATCACTAGGACAAAAGTTGCTTACAGTGAAACTCAGAAAACCGTTAAGTAAATTGTGTGTTATATGTCATCGTTAGACTCCGTTATGTGGTGAGGAACAGGATTTGCTGCAATTTTAAGGGTTTTAACATGCCTTCTTTGCCTTTCTTCTATTCTGGCCATTTTAAATAGGCCCCCCATTCCCTCTATTCTGCCTGTTCCTAAAATCATGCGCATTATTTCCATAGGGGAATTGTTGTCAAGTTTATGTTTGCTGTCAGAATTTCCCATACTGACACCTTCTTGGACTTAAGGTCCTTCTTTGTATTTTTAAAAGGGTATCAGGTGTCTGTTTTTACTACGTATACAATAGTAAATTCAGTGCCCTTTAATACGTCTCTCTTGACAAAATCTGTGAGTAATGAGTGATAAGCCCTTCTTAAGGTTGGGCAGATATGTGGGGACAGTTTGCCATGTATATTTTTAAGCAGAGTGTCTTTTATCTGAGACCAAGTTTCTCCAATTCGGCTCTGTAGGTAGTCTTTGTTAATGTGACAGCCTACTGTGAGTAAATAATCACTTCTGCCTTTCTTTATCCAATTTAGATTTTGTCTCTGATATACCCAGCATTCAGTCTTTTCTGCAATTACGCCACGTAAGGTAGGACTATGCACTTGTTCCTGGGTACTATGTTGTAATATAATGACACATGTACATGTAGAACCATATAAAACTCAGCAGTTTCTACGAGATGGATCCATACCATACAATACAAAACATACAATTTTAACTGTACTCCTGAGACATACAGTATAGTTACGCGTAGTACCTGACACTTTAGACAGACAGTAACTGAACCAAAAACAAGAGGTCAACCTGAGTATAAAACTACTCACCCGGGTATGGTAGACGTCTGGTCATCTGGGTCAGTACAGGGTTTTCCGTCCTCAGCTCAGCCTCTAGGACAGGCCTGGCCAACCTGTGGCTCTCCAGCTGTTGTGAAACTACAAGTCCCATCATGCCTTGCCACAGTTTTGCTATTAGGGAATGCTAAAACTGTGGCAGGGCATGCTGGGATGTGTAGTTTCACTACATCTGGAGAGCCACAGGTTGGCCAGGCCTGCTCTAGGATATCTCTGTTGGGAATATGGAGTGGTTTCATATGATTCTCTTTCGTGCATCTGTTTCAGTTACAGTTATATAGGCTTTGAGTTACATTGAATTACATTGGTTCCATTACATCTCTCAACAAGCGCTCCCATTGGATATTCTGCCTAGTACTAAGATAAGAAACTGCATCTGTTAGCTGTTCCTTGTTTTGGTGCAGATTGGTACAAGAATGTCAACATATCATCCATGAAACTGTTTCAAGGGAAAGGTGACAGAAGTTTTTTTTCTCTGAATTGCACATTCCTTGTCTTATCCTTGCCAGTCATGTAGTTGAAGCAGAAGGGTTCATTAATAACATACAGTATAAGAAAATGTCTGCTAGTGTTACAAAATGGCGACTATAACTGAAGAACATAAAGGTGACTTTCCCAACTGCGACTTTTGAATCACCCTGTAGTGTGTTGAGACTGCTATATTCCTTTTATTCTATTTCCTGTCATATGTATGGGGATCATTATTTTTGGAATACAGTAACATGCTCTGGACCTACATTCCTCCCCCCCCCCTCCCCCCCACTTCCCTTTAATAAATCTGCTTGATTATTCTATTTATCAAGGCTGCAAAGGTGAACAAAGAGCCACTGGAGCTGCAGTCTCACATGTAAGGTATTATAAACTACATTCAATTTATCTGTTCTGGAACAGGTGCTCTAATCACACAGTAGTATGTGCATGTTATTAACACAAGTGCCTACCAAACAATGGCTTTAATAGCTGCTTGTTTGCTTTTATTTGCACTGAGTGCTATTGAATGTGGATTTTCTTACATATATAAGCCTGGGTCCTGTATTCCTGTATTCCAGTATTCCAAAGAATAAGCCAAGTTGCATAACTCAATATAAAGATATACACATTAAGTGGGTATGTATATAAACTCCTGTAATATCTGTATAAACAGTGAGTTATGTCATCACTTCAACATTTGTTATGAAAATACGAGTTTAATTATAAAAAAAAAATGTACTTTATACATCAGGAATGTACCAAATCCTGGACTTAGTTTTGTGTTCTGGCTGAATATTGCCTTTTTCAAAGAGTTCTTTTTGGCAGAATCCACTTCAAGCACCAAACTGAAGGCAAGGAAAGCTGTGGCATTACATACGTATTAGATGTATCACAAATATCTGACCTAACACTATGGTTCCTTCAAGTATACAGTATGTTACACCACCACATAACAATGGGATACCATCACAAGAAAATCCAGGTGTGAAAAAAAAAAGTCACTCTGGAATCAGTAAGAAAAATATGAGGATGTAAGGTGCAAAAGCATATGGAATGTATAAAGGCTAGTGGGTTTTATTCTAATATTTGTGACTGAGAACTACACCAAGAAAAATAAATCCAAATAGTAAAAAGACAAAAACACAACTTTGCTTTACAGTTATACTAGCTATATCAGTGTATATTCCAGGTGTCTATAGAAACAATATTATATTTCATCAGACAGCTTGTTCAGGCATTGTATCACTTTAAACAAGCACAAACCTATTTAGTTACAAACCAGGGGGTAAATTTACTAAGGTGGGAGTTTATTAGAACTAGTGATGTTGCCCATAGCAACCAATCAGAGTCTATCTATTATCTTCTAGAATCAGCTAGATAAATGTTAAGTAGAATCCGTAAATTTACACCCAGGTGTATGGAAAGGAGTTTGGTGTTTTATATATATACAGAGAGAGAGAGAGAGAGAGAGATGTGGTAAAAAAAACCTGCTTCTTGTGGTTTTATTTTCCTGAGTGCCGCCGTCCAGCTCTGTGATGCTCACACAGCACAAACCGGAAGGTAACGGGGCAAGTTATCCTTGTATATAGAGTGCGGGATAGCAATGATTTTATATATATATATATATATATATATATATATCCCTGTGGAGCGCACTAATTAAAATATAATGATATATTTGTATCTGATTACAATAAAGAGAGGATGACCTTACAAAAACACCCTTTTTATAAAACACTTGCTTCTTTTTATTACTAAAACAAAACAATTCAAATTCTCATTTACATTAAAAAGAATTGGTAAACATTTTTACAATGTGTTGTTGCTCATTAGAAATACAATATTGAGTATCAACTTTTCAAAACAAAATATTGATATGCTTTCACCCAACGCATTTCGTCTTATAGCGACTTCTTCAGGGGTGTTCTTTTTGAATAACAAATCTTTATTTAATTTGAAAAAGCTGTATTTTCATTAAGATGTGATCCATAATTTTACCAATAAATGTGCTGAAAGTTATTGTAAAAAATTAATTAACTTCCACGATTTGTCAGTATTAAAGGGAATTCCCTATTTAAGACCGCCTGATAATTTATATTATTCTTCCAAATAATGACTTGTAGGTGGTCTATCAAAACGTTTTAATTTTCCAGCAACACTATCATATGTCTATAAGAATAAGGATCCGAAAGTGGACTGAATATTGTCAAGCCTCTTTTATTTCCCAGCAGCTCTACTATGTATCTGCATGCATAGGGATCCAAAAGTGGAATTTTTTTTTTGGTTTATCATATATATATATATATATATATATATATATCAGATAGTATCAGACCGGCACTCCCATGAATAATTATAATCAGCTCCGGTGCCCTCTGACTCTTTCCTATTCCACAAACAGAAAAAATCGTTTTTCTTGTACAATATAGCATAAATACTTTATTGATAAACCTTATAAAAATCTAAGATTTTTTTTCCTTTTTTTATACAGCACTCATATTTGATATATATTTATATATTATCACATATGATGTATTATATGTCCCCCTAAAGTATTAATAATTATTATATATCCCTCTAAAGTAGTAATATTAATAAATATATTTATTATTCTCACATATAGTTTTATGATTGATTAAATGAGAGGAGATTGAGGTACCATATAGTTTTGCTAAGGAATACAGCCACATGGATCGGTTAGTCATATAACCAATTAAAACTTTGGTGAATAAATATTACAGTTGTAATGTTAATATCAAATACAGTAGGTATCACAACATATGCCCATGTCATTTAACATTATATGAGCATGGGGAATATGTAGGAACATGCAATAGAAATCACTTGATACAGTAAGACGCATCATTATAGCAGGAATTTATTTTGCTTTATACACAAGGACAATATAGGCATATAAGTTTGCACAGCTCCAGGTATTATCTGTATTTTAAATAAAGCTGTTATTATTCAGCCAATTATTTAGCATATCTACTAATTGTATTAATAGCTATTTCATTCAGTGTTTGTAAGTCAGGCATATACCCAATTGTATTGTATGGGGATGCCGGGAACATGCTGAACACTGTAATGCTGTTATAAATACCTCTACTTAGCTACAGGAAAGCAACAAATGTAACAACTTCTAACCACTGAAATAGGAATCCCTAAATATCAGACATAATATTGTTACAGTTGTTGCCACCATCAGACATCACTGCTAGAAATAATCTAGCTGTTATTTATAAACAGAAAAGTAATTTAAAAAACATTACAGGAAAAAATCATCATACGGAATAAAGACAGTGCACAAGCATTTTCTTTTAAATCACATTTTTATTTTTTCACACTAAACAAAGTTTTTTTTATGTACTTTCTACACTTTATTCTATCTCTATCAATTTTTATATTTCACCTTGCATGACCCCAGACTTTAGGGGGACATATAATACATCATATGTAATAATATCAAATAAATATATATCACATGTGGGTATTGGATAAAAAAAAGAAAAAAATTCTAAGATTTTTATAAGGTTTATCAATAAAGTATTTATGCTATATTCTACAAGAAAAACTATATTTCTGCTTGTGGAATGGGAAAGAGTGCTACTGGTAGAAAGTTGATTTCTTTTTCTCTCTTCTGGAAGTTTTGTATGCATTTGAATCAACTAACATGACCATCTACACGTATTTCATGTCACAATATTCCTTATTGTAAACATAAAATATTACGTGATATACATTCCTAATATACTTTTCAGAAATAATTTTCCTGGTGTGGTAGTGTTTCTATTTCTAAATCCCTGTAGCAACCAAGTCAGCAACAGACGAACCTCTGGAGTCAAAGTGATCATGTGAGATCTGATCCGATGAGGTAGGCCGTCCCACTTGGAAAGGATTAACCTCTGCAGAGGATGAGAATGAAATTGAGCGTACTCTACCATGTCGAATGCCGACACCATCAGGCCAAGTACTTGCATCGCCGAGTGTATTGACACTCTGGAGTGACAAAGGAAGCATCTTATCCTGTCTTGAAGTTTCAGGACTTTTTTTGGAGACAGAAACAGTCATTGACTGTGTGTGTCCAGGTGCACCATGCTCTGAGCTGGGACCAGCAAGGATTTCTTCCAATTGATGAGCCACTCGTGGGCTTGTAGGAAGCTTACCATCAGTTGTAGATGACTGAGGAGGACATTGTGGGAGTTTGCCAGAATCAGCAAGTTGTCCAGATACGGGAGGATCCTGACTCCCTGGCAATGGAGATGGGCTGTCATTATGGCCATGACCTTTGCGAAGATCTGAGGAGCCGAAGCCAGTCCAAATGGCAGAGCCTGGAATTGATAGTGGAGGTTGCCAATAGCAAACCGCAGATATTGCTGATGCGACATAGGTATATGCAGGTACTGTACATGTCCTGTATATCCATGGATACCATATAGTCTCCGGGTTCTAAAGCCAGTATAATTAAGTGCAGTGTTTCAATATGGAACTTCAACATGCTCACAAACTTGTTCAGTGATTTGAGGTTGAGTATAGGCAGAAAAGACCCACTGGGTTTGGCTCGAGTAGTAACCTCTGCCTCTCTGGGCCAGAGGAACCAGCACTACCAGTCCTGTATTCAGGAGAGAACTCACAACCTTTTGCAAAGCTTGTGCCTTCAACGGATCTGAAGGGATAACCATGCTGCAAAACTGGCAAGGGGGGCGTCTCTTAAAGGAGACTGTGTACCCGTGACAGACTTCTCGCATTCATGCATTTTAAGTGGTCATTAACCAGACCTATGTGAACTGCAGAAGTCGGCCTCCCACCCTGGGGTCCCCCAGGGGGAGGCCTGCCCCATCATGCGGTAGGCTTGTCTTGCTTAGAACCAGGCTGATGGGCCGCCCAAGACTGCTTTGCCTTGGGCTTAGTGGTTTTGGTATGCCTGACCTTTTGCTTTCCCATGAGGCTGAAAAGTGGTACCTTTAGCCTTCTGTGCAGAAGGATTAGTATTTGGGAGAAAGGCAGTCTTAGCAGCTGCCAATTTAGACACAATTTTATTTAGGCCTTTCCCAAACAAAATGGCTTTTTGGAGTCTAGGTCCACCTTTCATGACCTCAACCACAGAATACAGCGAGCCAGGACAGACGTAGTCGACGCCTTGGCTGCCAACACACCCACCTCAGAGGATGCCTCCTGAATGTAATAGGCGGCAGTGGTAATGTGAGACAGGTATTGTCTGGCGTTGTCATATATATCCTCGGGCAGCTCTTCCTCTAATGGCTGAACCCATGCTTCAATTCCTTTTGCAGCTCAAGCTGTACATAGACCCACAATAGTGGGTCTATGTACAGCACCTGTAAGGGAGTAAATAGATTTCAGGCATCCCTCCACACGCTTATCTGTCGGTTCCTTCAGTGAAGTGACAGTGGTGACAGACAGATTGGACAACACGACTAGGTGGGTGACATGAGAATCCACCAGTGGTGAATTTTCCCACTTGTTACATAACTCTGCAGGGAGAGGATAGCAAGCCAAAGCCTGCTTAGACAGAGGGAATTTCTTCCCTGGATTAGACCAGGGCTCCTGCCTGATGTCCACTAAAATGTCAGAATGGGGTAGTAGATTTTTAACCACCTTCTGACATTTAAACATATCAGTTTTCTTAGCCACAGTAGTGGAATTCTCATCATCAGTGATTTGTAGGATTTGCTAAATAGCAACCACAAGGGCAGGGACATCAATTTGCAATTGAGAATCTTCATCAGAAACACCTGATTCAGTGTCTGACAGGACAGTATACTCCCCCTCCTCTTCAGATGAAACATCTGATAGATTCATGGATTGTGAGAAGGAAGCAGCCCACTTAGATGACCCAGAAACACTAGAGTGACCTGGAGCAGATTTTTGTCTGACCAAGGAATGATTTAATTGCTGCAACTGGTTAGACAAATTTTCTGCCCAAGGCGGATTAACCATAGGGACAACTTGTGGCTGTAATGGCACAAGTGGTCCCATAGGCGTTCAACCAGAGTACCCAGTAGGTTTGTGAATGCAGCCCCGGGTGGCTCCTGATTGGTTACAGGAGCTGCGGACTGACTGGGAGATGTATGATACATAGTACACAGACCATCATACACAGCTTCCCCCTCTGGTAAATTTTTGGCGCATACTCTGCATGATGCAGGAGCATCCACAGACTTACTGCCCTGCTTGTTAGACATTGTACACAAATCCAACAACAGAGCGAATTAGTACGATAAAGCCAGACAGAGTACAATACCTGCGAATAAATCCGTTAGTATGTGACTGTAGACACAGTACACAGCACCAGCGAATAAATCTGGTACTATGTGACTGAGTACACAGTAGAATACATGTAAGAGGTAAATACTGTGACGCACTATATATATGACCCTGACTCACCTAGTCCCCTAGGGTACAGAATATAGTGATAGATATATCTAAGAAACACTGAAAGTGAAACCCCACAGCACATACAGGCACACTCAGTCACAGGCAATGCAGATAATTATTATGACAATAAAATTGCACTGGACTAGTATATATACAGATATATACGTTATCGTAAGAACTTACCGTTGATAACGGTATTTCTCCTAAGTCCACAGGATCCACAGGATCACATTGGGATATGATGACGCGACAGCGGATTTGCACCAAATGGTCAAAGTTTTCGGCCTCTCAGCATGCAACAGGCCTGTCCATATATCCCCGCCTCCTGGCTCAAGCTAATCAGTTGTTTTTCCACAGCTCAAGGCAGGAGCATCATAGAGAGCCCTATTCAGGTGAGAAGAACACACGCACACCCTTCCGTACAAGAAGGAAGAGGTTATTGAGTAAAAGGATCCTGAAATCAGGTGCATCAGGGTGGGATCCCTGTGGATCCTGTGGACTTAGGAGAAATACCATTATCAACGGTAAGTTCTTACCATAATGTATATTACTCCGGCAGGGTCCACAGGTTATCCACAGGATAACATTGGGATGTCCCAAAGCAATTTAGTGGTGGGGATGCTCCTGATTGGACAGGAGAATCCTTTGCCCGAATTCAGCATCCTGAAAGGCAAAGGTATCAACGGCATAATGTCTAATGAGTGTGTTAATTGAAGACCATGTGGCTGCCTTACATATCTGTTCTGCTGAAGCACCACGTTGTGCTGCCCATGATGGACCTACCTTACGAGTAGAGTAAGCAGAGACATTAGCCGGAACAGGGAGATCAGCTTAAGAATATGCTTCTGAAATTGACATCCGAAGCCACCTCGCCAGTATTTGCTTATCAGCAGGCCATCCTCTCTTGTGAAATCTGTAGAGAACGAAGAGAGAATTTGTCTTCCTGATGGCACTGGTACGATCCACGTAGATCCTTAAGGCACGGACTACGTCCAACAATGCATCACCCACAGAAAGGTCCGGCCCCTGAAAGGCCGGGACTACAATTTCTTTGTTAAGGTGGAATTTAGACACCACCTTAGGAAGATACCCAGATTTAGTTCTGAGAACTGCTCTATCTCGATAAAAAATCAGAAATGGAGGACGACATAACAATGCCCCTAAATCTGAAACTCTTCTAACTGAAACAATGGCCAGTAAAAAGAGAACTTTAGCTGTCAACCATTTAAGATCCACTCTTTTAAGTGGTTCAAATGGTGCAACCTGAAGGGCCTTTAGGACTAAACCTAAATCCCAAGGCACTGTAGGAGGAACAAAAGGAGGCTGAATGCGCAGCATTCCCTGGAAAAAAAAAGTGTGCACATCCTGTAGGTTAGCAATTTTCCTTTGGAACCATACAGTCAATGCTGACACTTGCACTTTCAAGGAAGCCACCCTTAAATCTTTATCCATTCCTGACTGAAGGAATGCTAAGACATGGAAACTGTGAAAGACTTAGGGTCAAATATCCGATCACTGCACCACTGAATATAGGCTTGCTATATTCTGTGATAAATGAGAGCTGAGGAAGGTATCCTTGCTCTGAGCATTGTTGAATTACCTGTTGTGAGAATCCTCGTGACTTCAGGATGGAAGACTCAAGAGCCACGTCGTCAAAGACAGTCGATCCAGGTATCTGTGATAACAAGGACCTTGAGAAAGTAGATCTGGACGTTGAGGGAGTAAGAATGGAACATCCATCAATCAGCCTCTGCAGATCTGGGTGCCAATGTCTTCTGGGCCAAGCCAGAGCTATTAGTATCACGGCGCCCTTCCTTGTTTTGCCTTTCTCATCACCCTGGGTAATAGAGCGATTGGTGGAAACATAGACTAGATGAAAGTCCCATCTCACTGACAGGGCATCCACAAAGATCGCTTTGGGATCCTTTGTTCTTGACCTGTATGCGGGGACTTTGTTGTTCTGACGGGACGCCATGAGATCTATCTCCAGCAACCCCCATCTGTCGACCAGGATCTGGAAGACCTCGGGGTGTAAAGCCCATTCATTTGCATGAATGGCGTGTCGGCTAAGAAAATCCACTTTCCAGTTTAGGACTCCCGAAACAAACACTGCGGACAAGGCTGGATGATGAAGTTCTGCCCATTTTAACGTGTGACTTACCTCCTTAATTGCTTTCTGGCTGTGAGTTCCTCCCTGATGGTTGAGGTACGCTACTGCGGATCTGAACTGATTTCCCCTGAAGGATGTCCTTTGCCTGAATCAGTGCCATGTATATGGCCCGGAGTTCCAATATATTTATTGTCAGGCAACTTTCTTCCTTGGTCCACTGCCCCTGGAAACAAATCCTTCCTGATACAGCTCCCCAGCCCTGAAGGCTGGTATCCATTGTCAGAATTTCCCAATCTGATATCCAAAAGGGTCTCCCTTTGTCCAGATGGGATGTCTGTAGCCATCAGGCTAATGAACGCCTTACTTCCAGAGTAAGGACCATAGTCTGCGTTTTTATTGTCTGATGTTGCATAGGCCTCGAATGAAACTGAGCATATTCTACCATGTCGAATGTTGACACCATTAATCCCATCACACACATTGCTGTGTGAATGGATACCTTTTGACTGTGTAGCAGCTCCTGAATCTTTGACTGAACTTTGGATATTTTGTTCAGAGGAAAAGTTACTCTCTGAAGGCTCGAATCCAATATAGCCCCGAAGTGAGTCATCTGCTGTGACAGAACCAGTGACGATTTTGCCCAGTTTATGAGCCAACTGTGCTTCTGCAGACAAGCTATTGTCTGTTGCAAATGACACAGAAGCCTTTCCTGAGACTGTGCCAGGATTAAAAGATCGTTGAGGTATGGAAAAATTCTTATCCCCTGCTGGCGGAGATAAGCTGCCATTACCACCATAATCTTGGTAAATGCTCTGGGGGCAGTGACCAATCCAAATGGAAGGACCTGGAACTGAAAATGCTGTTGGAGGATAGCAAACCTGAGATAGTGCTGATGGGACAGTGCTATAGGAACATCTAGGTAAGCATACTGGATACCCAGGGATACCATAAAATCCCCTGGCTCTGTTGCCAAATTGATGGAATGCAAAGTCTCCATATGAAACCGAGGCACCCAAATATACTTTGAGATTGAGTATGGGATGGAACGACCCATTTGGCTTCTGGACTAGAAACATGTTGGAGTAAAAAACCCTGTCCTCGTTGTGCAGGAGGAACTGGAATGATTACTCCTGACTGAAGCAATTTCTGAACTGCGTCTTGCCATGGCCTTCGGGGGTCATTCTGAGTTGTTCGCTCGCTAGCAGTTTTTAGCAGCCGTGCAAACGCTATGTTGCCGCCCACTGGGAGTGTATTTTAGCTTAGCAGAAGTGCAAACGGTTGTATCGTAGAGCGGCTACAACATTTTTTTGTGTAGTTTCAGAGTAGTTCATAACCTACTCAGCGTTTGCGATCACTTCAGACTATTCCGTTCCGGATTTCACGTCACAAACCCGCCCAGTGTTCGCCCAGCCACGCCTGCATTTTTCCTGGCACGCCTGTGTTTTTCTGCACACTCCCTGAAAACGGTCATTTGCCTCCCCGAAACGCCCACTTCATGTCAATCACTCTGCGGCAAGCAGTGCGACTGAAATGCATCGCTAGACCCTGTGCAAAACGACATCGTTCATTATGCCCGTACGTCACGCAAGCGCATTGCGCCACATACGCATGCGCAGAACTGACGTTTTTTTAGCATGATCGCTGCGCTGCGAACAAATGCAGCTAGTGATCAACTCGGAATGACCCCCTTCGTTTCCACTGAAGACAGGCTGGTACAAAATAAAGGAGGGTGTTTCTTGAAAGCAAATGCATACCCGAGAGATACCGCTTCTTGCACCCAGGCATCTGTGGTAGACTGCTGCCAGATCTGTGCAAATTGAAGAAGTCGGCCTCCCACCCTGGGATCCCACAGATGGAGGCCCGCACCATCAGGCTGATGGCTTATCTTCTGATTTAGAAGCCGGTCCTCTGGTAGCCCAATGCTTTTTAGTCTTACCAGACTTATTGTATTGGGACTGTTTGCCATCACCTTTTCCTTTTGCTTTCCCTTGAGACCAAAAGGGCCGAAAAAGTTGGAAATTTAGGTTTGAATTTGTATGTGGAAGGAAATTTCACTTTCTTGTAGTCTGCTTCTGACTCCAAAATACTGGATAATTCTTTACCAAAAAGAATATCTCCAGTAAAAGGTAAAGACTCCAAAACCTTTTTGGATTCTTATTCAGCTTTCCATGTACATAGTCAAACTGCTCTGCGACCGGCTACTGCTGCTTCTTCCAAAAACATTGCAGCCTTTTTGATATGTGCAACATGGGATTTTTGCTCTCTAGATGCATTGAAAGATCCCCTTCCAATGCATCAGCCCAGGCAGCCACTGCTTTTGCCATCCAGGGTGAAGCAATGGCTGGTCTTATGATTGCCCCAGAAAGGAAAAAGATGTTTTTTTAGAAAACCATCAACTCTCCTATCCGTGACATCATTTAATCATGTTGAAGGCAGAGTAAATGTAGATTTTCGCACTAATCGAATGACATGTTTATCTACTTTGGGAGCCACCTCCCTCTTTAAACAGTCACCAGCTGGAAGAGGATAATTGGAATTCCATTTCCTTGGAATTCTAAACTTCTTACTGGGCGTAATCCAAGCCTCTTGCATAATTTCCATCAGCTGTTCTGACCCAGGAAACTCAGTCCTAACTGTTTTGGGACATTTAAACACAGGTGTCTTAGGTTTAACACAGGCTCTGCTGATGCTTCTAAGGATTAATTAACTCAGATCACATTAATTAACTCAGATATGTCCACTGAGCTCAGACCTTCCTCCTCATCTCCATATGCAGAACCGGAGTGTAATGAGTCTTCATCCTCAGATGAATCCTCATCTGAAACATGTATAGACTATGAAGATGTTGTTTCATGTCTATGTGATTTACTTACCACTGGCCTTTCAGCCTGTTTTTGTTGAGAGGCTGTTGCTTCCCCTGCTGGATGTGATAAACTCCAGGTGGAATGCTGCATGTAAGGGTTAATAGTGTAACCCTGGTACAGAATAGTTAATAGTGCCTCCCTGGTACAGAAGCTGTAATTATCCGCTCAGCTATGCTGGATAACGTCTGTGCAAACATAGGCCATGGGGGTTCAACTTGCGCCTGCGTCTGCCTTGGATTTTTCAAGAGACTTTGGTGAAAGAAAGCTAAAACAATTTACAAAAAACACATTCTGAACCAGATCCTGAGAGGTTAACCCAGCCTTGCAAGACAAACATGACATGAGTGTTGGTGCTGTTGTGAGTGTATTTTCATCACTCTTGCCGCTCTTAGACATGATAAATAAACACACACTTGCACAGTGTACTACACAATTTGTGACTGTAATCATTTTATATTTTATTAAAGTGTCATACAATCTGACCCTATCCTGCTTTGCACCAGCATTGAGGATCGGAATACACAGAAAACTGACAGAATTATAGTAAAGTCAGCAATCACACTAACAATCAGTCACAGGTTATACATTAGTATAATATGCAATATGAGCACATAATCAACTACAAATACATTCCAAGTATGTAGGAGAACATATTACTGCATTACCTTTTATAGGAGTTGAAACGTATTCAGTCGCACAGTAAAAGAAAACAGCAGCAATAGTTATCAGACTCATATGCATCAGGCACTTATCCAACTATTCGTACTCAAACAGTAGATAGAGGCTCAGTATAGTGGGATACAGGGAGACTCAACCCGCTTCCAGGACCAATCAGTACTTTATCGAACGCTGAGTGGATCCAGACGCTAATAGTGTACATAATCGCCCCGTGAACCTACAGTGAACACAGAGGCCCAAGTGAATACTGACGCACCAGCCACACAGCCGCCTATGCTGTGACTGGGTCCTTTTAGATACACAGAGTCTCAGACAGAAGTTGGAAAACAGTTCATGGAGGGAGACTCAGAGGAAACTGGTCATGAATCGGGGGGAGGAGCGACCAGGGGAGCATCTGACTCCCCACTGCTGACATCAACCCTAGGGATCGCGTCCTCATACTACCCCTGGAGCCTATGATCCCTAAGGCCTAGTGCTGGTGCACCCTAGGTGGCAGCCACATCTCCGACTGTTTGGTAGTCTCCTCCCAAAACAGTGCGGCTTTGTCCGTGTTCCCCCTCTAAGCGATACTGATGCCTTACCTTCTCCGCATGCTCCGGCCACAGCCTGGTAACATCTGCTGGACTTGCTAGTACATCTGACACAGATGCCCGCTGAAACAGCGCTGTACTCATGTGTAAGCATTGTCGCGACCCGGTGGGGAGATGTTGGAGTGACTCTTTCTAAGGTACGTATAAGAAGCTTTTTAGAAAGATAACTCAAGAAGAATAGTAAGACTATAAAAATAAAATAAAAAAGCTTATGACTGCTAAAAAACAGAAGTTCTCTTGACCATGGTCCAGCTCCTGCCACACCAAACAAAAAACTGATTTGCCTGAGCCAGGAGGCGGGGATATATGGACGGGCCCGTTGCATGCAGGGAGGCTGAAAGCTTTGACCTTTTGATGCAAATCCGCTGTCTCATCATCATATCCCAATGTTATCCTGTGGATAACCTGTGGAGCCTGCCGGAGAAATATATATAACACAGCACATTCCTAGACCAGAGGTATATATCAGAATACTCATACAATATATCCTGTAATAGGTACACTATTTCTTAACTAACGCTGTCTGTATAAAGACATGTATAATACTCAAGTGTTTCATAGCACTGTATACAGGCGGCTTTATAAGGGAGACCTAGCCCTGTAGTCCCAGAGACTAGCCGCAACGATGCTTATAAGATGGCGCCAAGCGTCTCAGTCAGGGAGTGCAGGAGAGTGTGAGGCAGCTCCAGGGCGGGAACATCTGCAGTAGATGCCGCCCTGGGCTGTTGAAGAAACTACAGGTCAAGCGCCAGCTCCACCTATGCTGGACTTCCACCCCAGGTACTAGTAAGCCTTATTAAATGGGGCGTTAGTACACCCGACCTGTGCTCTTATGACCTGGTGGTCTAGTGGGGTCCCTGCTTGGTGACAGTGTCCACGGCAGCGCCGCGACCGGTCTCCCTAGGTCACAGACGGAACGAGATTTAATGGCGGGTCCCGCCTGGGTGACCCTCTTACCTGCTCCCCGTAGCAGCCACATGAACCAGGAGAGCGACTGTGACCATGTGCCTAAATCCAGAGCGTCTCTGCTGCAAGTACCCGGGAACAGGCCACGGGAGTATGCAACGCCGCTTGGGAGGTGATATAGCTGCAGTACTGAATTGTCACCATGACATACAGCGCTGACAGCCCAGTTTTGAATAATTTTTCTGTCAGAAAAAGCTTTTTCAGGGCTGCCCAGTGCAGCCCACCTGTTAAGTGACCTGCTGCTGCAAACACCAGCTGAAGCTGAGCTCACAGTGCCTGGAGGCGGGGTTATAGAGGAGGCCCCAATGCATCCTGGGACAGCCTAAACCTTTATCCTTTTGGTGCCTCTGGATCAAGATCCACTCTACACCCTGATGTTTCCATGTGGAAACCAATGTAATCAGCTGCAGAAAGTGCAAGTAACAGGTACAGCTACGCAATGTCGGACTGGGGCATGAAGTGTCCATCGGGGGAAATGCAGTGGCAGGGGCCCATGTTTAGGGGTGTGGCCAACCACCACATTGGTTTGCCTAACCATTCGTGCATGGTCTGGGCCCATGACAAATATATATAGTAAATACTGCTAGTGCATGCATGATAATGTACCAGATTAATAAAAAGAATGCACTGTAGAAAATACACCATAATCCTGTTCAGTATAATGTACCATACTGTATGTATAATGTACAATTCAAGTGTACAGTCTGGAATCTTGATCCCTAGGGGAGGAGGTGGTGGGCCCACAGGCAGTGAGGCCCACTGGGGGGATGCCCCTGTGGGCAAGTCCAACTCTGCAACTACGCATATGCTAGCTCTATCTTAATGCAGTTTAGTGAATGCTTCAGTGCTAGAAAAGGCAAAATGTATGAAGGAAACTAGAGATCCTGTTTCTATATTTAGACACACACACACACACACACACACACACACACACACACACACACACACACACGTACAGCTGACAGCATATATGTAGTATACCTACACTCGTGGGAGGGTGGTTTACCAGAATACATTTTAGGTACATTTATTAGCATGGGCTTACTGTGTAAATTACAAAAAGCAGTGTCTTTAATAGTGGATTTTTATGTAGATATGGTATTAGAAGACAACCCTGCTGCTACCAAGCAAAACAATAACTTCACATCAATAACTAAGCAATGGAAACTTTCTATGTGCTATTAGGCAATTTACTGTGCGCACTGCACAGTAAATTGCCTAATAGCACATAGAAAGTTTCTATCTACCTGAAACCGCATAGGGTACTAGTTACAGTCATTTGCTATGTATCACGAATGTTTAAAAGGATGTTATTTATAGAGCAGAGGCAAATTTGGAATGGGAGTGTATGCTTCAGGTTAAGCAAAGTAACAATCACACAGTAGTATCTACAAAGACACAAGTCTAATCATAATAATAATAATAATAATAATAATAATAATTAAAACTAAAGTGAAAAAACAATCTTTTAAAATTTGATTACACATCAATAGCTAGTATTTTCACCTTGTCACTGACCTAGGTTGGGGGTGTTGTGAACTCGGGGGTTCTCCCGATGGTAGGGGAGAGGAACCACAGTTGGGTCGGAACAGGGATGGTTTGATATAGGTCTTCCTCATACAGGACTCTGACAGTAAAGCTTGGTGAAAATATTAAAGAACTTTATTGCAGGAAAGGAGCAACACAATGTCACATAGCAGAGAAGGAACGTATGAGGGGAATGTCCAGGCTTATAGGAGAACTTGTAAGCAATGTTAAAGATTCCAGCAAAAGAAGTACTTGTGAGTGTTGGTACAAGATAATAGTGACTGAAGAACTTGTGAGTGATGTTTTTAAAGATACTGATGATTTGAAGAACTGGTGAACGGTGGTTAAAGACTCTGATGATTTGAAACACTTGTGAGCGGTGGTTAAAGACACTAATGATTTGTATGACTTGAGAGCGGTGACCAAAGATACTGATGATTTATAGAACTTGAGAGCGGTGGTTAAAGACACTGATGATTTGCATGACTTGAGAGCGTTGAATAAAGACACTGTAGAACTTGAGAACGGTGGTTAAAGACACTGATGATTTGTATGACTTGAGAGCGGTGGTTAAAGACACTGGTAACTTGCAAAACTTGGGAGCGGTGGTTAAAGACACTGGTAACTTGCAAAACTTGGGAGCGGTGGTTAAAGACACTGATGACTTGTAGAATTTGAGAACGGTGTTTAAAGACACTGATGACTTGTAGAACTTGAGAGCGGTGTTTAAAGACACTGATGACTTGTAGAACTTGAGAGCGGTGTTTAAAGACACTGATGACTTGTAGAACTTGAGAGCGGTGTTTAAAGACACTGATGACTTGTAGAACTTGAAAGCGGTGTTTAAAGTCACAGATGACTTGTAGAACTTGAGAGCGGTGTTTAGCCCGCAGCCCACGCTGACTCCAAGAAGCACTGGTGACTGGATTGCAGAGGAACACTCCAGCCGCTGTATACGCTGGAACTGTGCAGCAACTGGCACCTGGAAGTGCCGGAGACACTGGGGTACGACTGCAGAGAGATTCGCCGGGAACAAGAGCACTGGCATCCACTTCAGGGGAAAAGACGATACTCAGGCGCCGAGGCTCTGCCCGGCGTCTGCCTTTGAATCTCCCGCCTCCGCTGGATTGGCGGAAAAGTCTGATGACGTCACCCGCTCCCCGCCCACGTGATGCCAGGTGTCATGGCGGCGCCCCTGCCCTGGGGAACCGCCGAGAGCCGCGCCAGCCAGACGCCGGAGCCCGTGGACCATCGAAGGTGGAGGCCGCAACACAGACCAGCAGGCACGCAGGGGTAAGCGCGGTGAACGCCGCCTATGGCATGTGACAGTACCCCCTCCTCCAGGAGTGGCCCAAGGACACTTTCCAGGTTATGTTGGATGTCTGGAATGGAAAATCCGCACCAGTCTGGGAGCCATAACTTCAGTAGCCTTAACCCAGCTCCTCTCCTCGGGGCCAAAACCTTTCCACTCCACCAAATACTGTAGATTCTTGTGAAGATAACGAGAGTCAAGAATAGCTTTGATTTCAAAGTCCATTCCAGCTTCAGACTCTGCAGAGGTTGGCCTCTGGGACTTTAAATGGAAACGGTTTAAAACAACGTGGGAAGGCAACCCCAATTTGCAGACAACCGGGTTCAGGACCTGTAACACGGGGTAAGGATCAATAAACTTTGGGGCAAACTTCATAGTGGGCACCCTTAACCGGAGGTAGCGGGTGGAAAGCCATACCCTGTCACCAACCTTGTATTGGGGAGCTGCTCGTCGCTTCCTATCCGCAAAGAACTTATAGCGGCCGGAGACTCTCTTGAGATTAGCATGAACTCGACTCCAAATTTGGCTGAAGTGCCGAAGAGTAGAGGCTGCAGCAGGAACATCCTCCGGAGGACAAATGGGTAATTCAGGAACTTGAGGATGGAACCCATAATTAATGAAAAATGGGGACTCACCAGTCGAAGAGTGGTACAGATGATTATGGGCAAACTCAGCCCATGGCAACAGTTCCACCCAATTATCTTGCGAGGGAGAAAGATAAACACGGAGAAAAGTCTCTAAATCTTGATTGACGCGTTCAGTTTGCCCATTGGTTTGTGGATGGTAAGCGGATGAAAACTTGAGTTTTATTTGTAAGGCCGTACAGAGAGCTCTCCAGAATCTTGCAGTGAATTGTACCCCCCGGTCAGAGACGATTTCCTGAGGTAAGCCGTGCAGGCGGAAATGTTCTCAGATAAATAACAAAGCCAACTTGGGAGCTGATGGTAACCCGGTCAAAGGTACAAAATGTGCCATCTTAGAGAAAAGGTCGATAATTACCCAGACAGTATTGTGACCCTTGGAGAGGGGCAATTCGGTGACAAAGTCCATAGAGATATGGGTCCAAGGCCTCTGAGGAATGGACAATGGATGCAACAACCCCGCAGGAGGCAAACGAAGAATTTTGTGCTGAGCACACTGAGGACATGAGTTGACATAATCTTGAATATCCTTCTTCACAGTGTCCCACCAGTAAGACCTTCGTAGAAACTCCCACATCTTTTGAACTCCAGGATGACCGGAAAACTTGGAAATATGAGCCCACTGCAACAACCTTGGTCAAAATTTAGCTGGCACAGACATTATCCCAGGAGGAGGACCCAGAGCGGTGGGAGCCGCTGACATAGAAACTGGACTGAGAATCAAAGCCTTCTCAATGGAAATCTCCTCATCCAAAGCTGTTAAGGAATGGGATAAAGCATCAGCCTTGGTGTTAAAAGTCCCAGCCCGGTACTTAATAACAAACGAAAACCGAGTAAAGAAGAGCGCCCATCTAGCTTGACTGGGATTCAAACACTGGGCCGTCTTGAGGTACAGCAAATTCTTATGATCAGTGAAAATTGTAATTAGGTGTTTAGCACCTTCCAAAAGATATCTCCATTCCTCCAAGGCAGATTTTATTGCCAAAAGCTCTTTGTCTCCAATGGTGTAATTCTGTTCCGCAGGAGAGAATTTGCGAGAATGGAAACCACATGAATGTAACTTCCCATCTGGAGTGTACTGCGAAAGCACGGCACCTATGCCTACCGTGGAAGCATCAACCTCCAAAAAGAATTGTTTTGAAAAATTTGGTTGTTGAAGTACTGGAGCGGACATAAAGGCTGCCTTTAACTGAGCGAACGCTGCTACAGCTTCGGAGGACCAATGACTTGGGTCAGAACCCTTCTTGGTTAGGGCAGTAATAGGTGCCACGATGGTAGAGAATCTCTTTATAAATTTCCGGTAGTAATTTGCAAAACCCAGAAATCGTTGTACCGCTTTCAAGGAAAGAGGCTGAGTCCAGACCCGGATGGCAGTAAGTTTCTCTGGATCCATACGAAGCTCCGTGCCCGAAATGATGTAACCAAGAAATGGAATAGAAGGAACCTCAAAAGTACATTTGGAAATCTTGCCATAAAGATGATTCTATCACAATCGAAGAAGTACCTCTTTGACCTGTATTCTCTGGTCTGTGAGATTTTTAGAAAATATCAGAATGTCATCCAAATATACCACTACACTTAGGTATAGCATATCCCGAAAGACTTCGTTAATGAATCCCTGGAAGACGGCAGGGGCGTTGCTGAGGGCAAACGGCATTACGAGATACTCGTAACGCCCGTCCCTGGTATTGAAGGCCGTCTTCCATTCGTCCCCCTGTCGGATACGTATCAAATTATAAGCTCCCCTTAAATCAAGCTTGGTGAAAACTCGGGCTCTGTGAACTCTATCAAAAAGCTCCGTAATGAGCGGCAAAGAATACTTATTCTTAATGGTGACATCATTTAGACCACGATAGTCAATACATGGTCTCAGCCCTCCGTCCTTCTTCTTTACAAAAAAGAAACCCGCCCCCGCCGGGGAGGTAGAGGGGCGGATGAATCCTTTCTGCAGATTAAACTTGATATAGTCCGACATAGCTTGGGTCTCGGGCAATGATAAGGGATAAATTCGACCCCGAGGTGGCATTTTCCCTGGAATGAGCTCAATGGGGCAGTCCCAGGGTCTATGCCAGGGGTGGGGAACCTTTTTTCTACCGAGGGCCATTTTGATATTTATAAAATCCTTCGGGGGCCATACAAGTTTGCCCCCGCGCGCGCCCAAAAAATGGGTGTGGCCAGTTAAAATGGGACGTGATACACATATGCCCCCAATAGTGCAGTGCCAGATCCACTTTTGCCCCCACAGTGCCCCTCACAGTGCCAGGTATACAGATGCCCCCACAGTGCCAGGTATACAAATGCCCTCACAGTGCCAGGTATACAAATGCCCCTCACAGTGCCAGGCATACAGATGCCCCCACAGTGCCAGGCATACAAATGCCCCCACAGTGCCAGGTATACAAATGCCCCTCACAGTGCCAGTTATACAGATGCCCCCACAGTGCCAGGTATTCAGATGCCCCCACAGTGCCAGGTATACAAATGCCCCCACAGTGCCAGGTATACAAATGCCCCCACAGTGCCAGGTATACAGATACCCCCACAGTGCCAGGTATACAGATGCCCCCACAGTGCCAGGTATACAAATGCCTCCACAGTGCCAGGTATACAGATGTCCCCACAGTGCCAGGTATACAAATGCCCCTCAGTGCCAGGTATACAGATGTCCCCACAGTGCCAGGTATACAGATGCCCCCACAGTGCCAGGTATACAGATGCCCCCACAGTGCCAGGTATACAGATGCCCCCACAGTTCCAGGTATACAGATGCCCCCAGAGTGCCAGGTATACAGATGCCCCCAACAGTGCCAGGTATACAGTTGACCCCCACAGTGCCAGGTATACAGATGCCCCCCCCCCCCCCTTCCCCCCCGTTCCGCTTACCGCTCCTTTCGGCAGGGACACGGAGGAGAGCGCGGCTATGTTGGGCGGCGGCGTGTAAGACTTGAAACCAGCCGCCGGTTCGAGAGCCAATCAGAGCTCGCGGACCGGCAGCCGCGGCACCTGATTGGCTGCCGGTCCACGAGCTCTGATTGGCTCACGAACCGGCGGCTGGTTTCAAGTCCTACACGCTGCCGCCGCCCGACAATGGCCGCGCTCTCCTCCGTGTGGTGACAGCAGACACACGCTGCCGCCGGACTGTGCGGCTGCGTGTCTCACTGAGAGGAGCGGGTGGGCCGGAACAAACGGCTTCGCGGGCCTTATACGGCCCGCGGGCCGGAGGTTCCCCACCCCTGGTCTATGCGGTGGTAGCTGATCGGCCGCTTGCTCCGAGAACACGTCAGAAAACTCCCGATAGGCCTCCGGAATGAGCCCTTCATCTGACTTGGAAGATACACGGAGCGGATAGACAGGGGTGAGACAATTTGAATGACAAAAAGAACTCCAAGATGTTATTTGTGTCGAACTCCAGTCGACGTGAGGGTTGTGAAGTTTAAGCCAAGGAAGGCCAAGAACCAGATCGTAGGGCATCTCCCGAATCACTAGGAACTCCAGGTGTTCTTGATGCAGAGCTCCCACTTGCAATTTGATTGGTACTGTACAACTTGAAATCAGACCGTTAGAAATTTGGGTACCATTGATAGCAGTCAACGTAATAGGTCGTTCGACCGACCGTAGCTGAAGACCCAGATCCTGGGCACAGGAAAGGGAAATAAAATTCCCTGCAGCCCCTGAGTCCAGCAGAGCCTTAACGGGTTTGGCTATTGACTCGGAGAACAGAGACACGGAGAGTAAACAGTCCACTGGCGAAGAAGGTTTAGAAGAAACCCCTAGCTCGACTCCTCCGGAACAAGCTAGGACTGCCCGTTTCCCGGGCGAGACTTGCAAAACTTGAGAAAGTGATCCGCGGCTCCACAGTAGAAGCAGAGTCTACCCTCACGACGACGCTGATGTTCTTCTGGGGACAGCCGAGATCGATTAATCTGCATGGATTCATCAGGACTTGGAATAACCGTTTGCTTAGACGGAAGAGATCGGACCCTTGATCGATCTGACCGACTACGTTCGCCACCTCGTTCCTGCATGCAAAGATCCACCTTTACACAGAGCGAGATCAACTGTTCTAAAGAATCCGGCAAATCTCTAGTGACCAACTCGTCCTTTAGATGATCGGAGAGCCCGTTCCAAAAGGCAGCCCGAAGGGCATCATTATTCCAGCGCAGTTCTGAGGCTATGGTCTGAAAATTAATCACATACTGTCCCACTGAACGAGAGCCTTGTCGGACACGAAGCAAGTCTGCAGAGGCAGCGGTCGTCCTGCCGGGCTCATCAAAGATCCTACGGAATGACGGAATGAAATTGGTGTAACTAGAAACCAATGGATCAGATCGCTCCCATAACGGAGACACCCAGTCCAACGCTGAACCCTCGAGCAAAGAAATAATGTATGCCACCTTGGACCGATCAGTAGGGAAGTTATGTGAAAGAAGTTCAAAATCTACCACGCACTGATTGAGAAAACCACGGCAATTCTTTGGATTCCCATTATAGCGAGAAGGAGTAGGGAGCTGAAGGCGTGACCTGGTTCCAGAGGAGGATGGAACATTACTAGAGACAACCACTGGAGCGGGTACTGGAGCCGGAGCCGGTACTACTGAAGCCAGAGAAGTCTGAATTTGATCCAGCCGGCCAGATAATTCCTGGAGATAATGCATCACCTGGCCCTGTGCTGCTTCCTGACTTTGTACTTGAGAAATCAAGTCCTGGATGGTACTTGCCTCTGGGCTCCGATCGCCCGGGTCCATGAGGCCTGAGTATACTGTCACTGACCTAGGTTGGGGGTGTTGTGAACTCGGGGGTTCTCCCGATGGTAGGGGAGAGGAACCACAGTTGGGTCGGAACAGGGATGGCTTGATATAGGTCTTCCTCATATAGGACTCTGACAGTAAAGCCTGGTGAAAATATTAAAGAACTTTATTGCAGGAAGGGAGCAACACAATGTCACATAGCAGAGAAGGAACGTATGAGGGGAATGTCCAGGCTTATAGGAGAACTTGTAAGCAATGTTAAAGATTCCAGGAAAAGAAGTACTTGTGAGTGTTGGTACAAGATAATAGTGACTGAAGAACTTGTGAGTGATGTTTTTAAAGATACTGATGATTTGAAGAACTGGTGAATGGTGGTTAAAGACTCTGATGATTTGAAATACTTGTGAGCGGTGGTTAAAGACACTAATGATTTGTATGACTTGAGAGCGGTGACCAAAGATACTGATGATTTATAGAACTTGAGAGCGGTGGTTAAAGACACTGATGATTTGCATGACTTGAGAGCGTTGATTAAAGACACTGTAGAACTTGAGAACGGTGGTTAAAGTCACTAATGATTTGTATGACTTGAGAGCGGTGGTTAAAGACACTGGTAACTTGCAAAACTTGGGAGCGGTGGTTAAAGACACTGGTAACTTGCAAAACCTGGGAGCGGTGGTTAAAGACACTGATGACTTGTAGAATTTGAGAACGGTGTTTAAAGACACTGATGACTTGTAGAACTTGAGAGCGGTGTTTAAAGACACTGATGACTTGTAGAACTTGAGAGCGGTGTTTAAAGACACTGATGACTTGTAGAACTTGAGAGCGGTGTTTAAAGACACTGATGACTTGTAGAACTTGAAAGCGGTGTTTAAAGACACTGATGACTTGTAGAACTTGAGAGCGGCGTTTAGCCCGCAGCCCACGCTGACTCCAAGAAGCACTGGTGACTGGATTGCAGAGGAACACTCCAGCCGCTGTATATGCTGGAACTGTGCAGCAACTGGCACCTGGAAGTGCCGGAGACACTGGGGTACGACAGCAGAGAGATTCGCCGGGAACAAGAGCACTGGCATCCACTTCAGGGGAAAAGACGATACTCAGGCGCCGAGGCTCTGCCCGGCGTCTGCCTTTGAATCTCCTGCCTCCGCTGGATTGGCGGAACAGTCTGATGACGTCACCCGCTCCCCGCCCACGTGATGCCGGGTGTCATGGCGGCGCCCCTGCCCCGGGGAACCGCCGGGAGCCGCGCCAGCCAGACGCCGGAGCCCGTGGACCATCGAAGGCGGAGGCCGCAACACAGACCAGCAGGCACGCAGGGGTAAGCGCGGTGAATGCCGCCTATGGCGTGTGACACACCTTGAGCATACAAGTGTGCAGTGGAGTTGCTTTTGTGGTGAAGTTTACAGCAGGTCATGCATGTTTAGGTCTACTGCCTAAAACTGTTTGTGCATTGAATGTCATGCATTTAGCCAGCATAACATATTAATGCATATTATTGACCAGAATGCTAATCCATTTTTGTGTTTATTAGACTCTAGAAGTCCCTTAGTGATATTGTAACAAAACATATATAACATAATGCAATTAAAATTGCATGCAGGACAACAGTGTATTCTTCCTAATAGTTCAGATGACCACACAATAATACCATGTCAAGGGCTGCGAAAGGCCACGTTTCTCTAAAGAGTGAGAGGATCAGGGATCAGGTCCGTAGTTCATGTATTAAAGAATATAAACATATGCTGGGTATGAGTTCAGTGGTGGAGGAACGGTAGAGAAAAGGATTGGGAAGTGTGAAGTTGTGTGTTTGAATCACGGAGGGGGAAGACACTTATTAACATTAATTGAAATAATATTTTAGTTATTAGTGTTTATGCTTATTTTTATTTTATGAGTGGAGGTCATAACATCATGATTTACATGAGGGTTAACTTGATTATCTCATTGAAATAATATGAAATATAGGGTGATGTATATATGGTGATCTAGATAACTCTTTGATGGGAGGAATAAAATCTAACATTGGGTCAATTGGTAATTAGATAAGATTAGTTAGAACATATGGTTATAATGGACGGAGGATGGAGGGATGGTAGAGAAATGGTATACGAGAGATGAGTTAATGAGTTTGATTCACAATTAGGAAGATAGTACTATATAGGAATATATTTAAAGGGTAATCTGTTTGGAATATGTTTTGGATTTTTAAAGTGAGAAGTGCAATTTATGGACAAGCGGGTTTGTTTATGTGTGTATGGATATACATGTTGTATATATATTTTTTGTTTATTTATATATTTATACTTTTTATTACTTTGTGTATAGATATGTATAGGATCTGTTAAGGAACAATAGGAATATAAAGTTTTTTATATGTACTACAACTGATTATAAGGAGGCCTGATTTCATGAGGTGTAGCCAAGCAGGTGCAACAACAGGTAATCATTATTCACCATTATTTGCACCAATAGGGATAGCGATTAGTCCTATAAAAAGGGTCCTAGAATTTCTGGAGATTATTCTTGGATAAAGCTTATGCTAAAGGAGCGAAACGCGTCAGAAGTGTGATATTGGACCCTCATATTGTCATCTGAACCCGTCTCCATTACCGAAATTTGTACTGTCATCAGCCTGATAATGTCAATATTATCTTAAACCATAAAGCTATACCTTTAATCACAGTTTTACCATGGAGCTGCTGCGGCCGCTAGACTTCATATACACGCTACGCACTTTGTACGCTATTTGCGTACAGAGTCCCGTACGTTGTACGTACTTAGCGTACACATGCCACGCTGGGTGTACAAAGTACACACAGCGCACGCACACACTCTTGATAAACTTTAAACCTTATTAGTGATGCAATGCAATGTTATTCTTACACTCTAAACCATGTGCCGCAAAGCACTGAAATGATGTTACACCTTAAACCTTACGCAGCGCTGACGGTATAAAGTACTTGCTGTGCGTACACACCTTATCAATACACTCATAAACCTTATACAGTTAAACACTTTAAACCCTAGCAGGGAAATGAGGACACAACACCGATATGTAGTTAACCGCTGGGTTCTAAGGCCACAGTGGATTATTTGAAAGGGAATAACAGTTACAAGTTATACACTACAAGGCTAACAAGATAAATCTACAACAGAATAATGGCTACAGTCAATGTACATACGTGAGAATGTTCGCTTGCGCAACCTGGACAAGTCCTCCGCTCATCAGGTAGATAGCGTTCAGAGTCTTCTGACCGGCCAGGCAACAACAGGCTTTTTATACACAACTTCCATATACAATACAATGGTTACTGTAATCCCTTTGTTCATTGGACACAGAGATGCATCTTTACATTACAGGAGAGGTCATAGGTTGATTTGAAAAGGTGGGCGATGTCTTTCCCCAACTGCTCTTGTGGGTGGTATCCTCTGGATTCCCGCCGCATACATAATATACAGTAAATACAGTTCATATCTATATTCTACTTCTGCACATAACTATACGCAGGAACATGTGATCTTTCTCTAACCAACACCGGAATGTTACCCTTAAAATACCCTACAGCTGGATACTAGACATCACCCTATAACCTGTGTCTGTCCCTTCCTATCATCCAAAGGTGAATCCCTTAGTCCTGGAATCATTTAAACTGTTGATACTTGCTGATGTGGTGTAGGGGAGCTATGTGTACAAAGTGCACTATTTGGGTTAAATATGTAATGTTCTGATAACCCTCTATGCGCTCACAAACTCCGCCGTAAATACCCATACCACGCGCAGGGTCGCGTGAGCGATCATACGCAAATTGCGGATATGTGCACGCACGGCGGAATAAGTGCACGCGCAGCGGGCATGTGTGTGTGGTTAGTACATGATGTATGCATTACAATATTTTTCGACTTTGACAAGCCGGACACTGATTGGGAGGAGAGAGACCGCGACCTGGGTGCTTGCAAGCAACACTAAAGTGGTGCGGTCTCGTTGAGCCCCGTGACTGGACATCATCGCTGCAAGCGGACGCCAGTGCAGGCGCAGGATCCCTCATTCCGGGGCCACTGTGTTCACCATTGGGACTCCCCCTTGTGTCAAACATCGATGACGGAAGCCACACGTAAGGTTCCAGCTGGGAGCAAGTTTCCCATGTAACGTTTTTGTCCTTGCTGATGGGCAATATTATAAGGAACTTTGTCATCTAAATTCCATTAAGGAGCAACAATATATATACGGATTCTAATGAAAGCTGCTATACGTTATAATTAATATAAATATACGGACTGAGACACGGATTTTTGTTTGTTCGTATATGACTGTGCACAGAATAACTTGGATCCACCTCCTTGAGAATTTTTTATTAATATACATATGCATTTTGTATTATTTATTATGATCATATATTGTTATATATTATAGACCGGTCTAGATTTTTTTTATATGTATTAAAACGTATGAAATTTACTGAATACACAGTTTGGTTATTTGAATATCAGCCATATCTTATTTTATAGCGCAAGAGGTTAATTGTTAGAGTCAGTCCCTTTATACCCTCAGCAGTGCAGGGATTGGATCAGCAATCAGGCTGAGCTCAGCAGGACTGTAGACTGGTGGAAACAGCATCACATGATCAGAACCAACATGGCTGCGCCCATACTGATTCTTGGAGGGAAACCTGGCTTGTAATTCTATGTGGAGTTTTCACAGTAATGGCGGCAGTGGGCGCAGGACCCAGAGAATGTCAAAACTGCACAGCAGCCTCCCAACGCCAGCGGCAGAAGCTACAGTGGGTGAGAGACACCGCACAGACCTGCAGTGCTTTACTATGTAATCGCGGCAAAGGCCGCAGCTGATAGGAGACGCCACACAGATCCGTCCACATCCTGAAAGCGCAGCAATGGCGGCGGAGGCCGCAACTGACAGGAGATGCTATGCAGAGCCGTCCAAGTGCTGAGAGTTCAGTAATGGCGGCAGAGGCCGCGATGAGCTAGAAACGCCATTCAATTTAAGAGTTCCTTGTGACAGCACCTGCAGACTAGTAGGGAGGAAATATGAAGTAAGGACATATGATTGAGACCCGGCCCTGGAACGCTGAGCCAGCCTCAGAAGACACCTGAAAGGTAAAAAATTATGTCCAGTAGTCCGGATCGTCACAGCACCCCCCCCCCCCCCTTTAGGAGTGGCCCCAGGACACTTCTTTGGCTTCAGAGGAAACTTAGAATGGAAATTCCGAACCAATGTAGGAGCATGGACATCGGAAGCATTGGTCCAGGAATGTTCCTCAGGGCCATAGCCCTTCCAATCGATCAGGTATTGAAGTTGACCATAACAGAAGCATGAATCCAAAATCTTGGCGACTTCATACTCAACACCCCGTTGAGTCTGGACCTTGGGAGCCGAAGGAAGTGCTGAATGGAACCGATTCAGGATCAGCGGTTTCAGAAGGGAAACATGAAATGTCCTGGGAATTTTTAAGAATGGAGGAAGCTGAAGTTTGAAGGCTACTGGATTGATGACTTGTTCAATTCGAAAAGGACCGATATATTGAGGAGCAAATTTCATGCTTGGAACTCTTAACCTCAGATTCTTCATAGATAGCCAAACACGATCACCCACTTTAAGGGCAGGAATTGCCCTACGCCTACTATCTGCAAACTTCTTATATCTAAAAGATGCCCTGAGTAGAGCCGCTCGAACGTTCTTCCAGTTATTTGAAAACTGACAAAGAGTGATATCAGCTGCTGGCACTGAAGTTGCTGGAAGCGGTTGTAATTCTGGAATTTTAGGGTGAAATCCATAGTTAGTGAAGAATGGCGTAGAAGAGGATGACGAGTGATATTGGTTGTTATGACAGAACTCGGCCCAAGGAAGAAGTTGAACCCAGTCATCTTGGGATGAGAATACATAAATTCGGAGGAAGGCCTCCAAGTCCTTATTCACCCTCTCAGTTTGACCACTAGTTTAGGGGTGATACGCTGTGGAGAATTTTAATTTGACTTGGAGGGCCAGACATAAACTTCGCCAAAACTTGGCTACGAACTGTACTCCTCTGTCAGAAATTATCTCCTCAGGGAGGCCATGTAGTCTGAAGATCTCTTGAATAAACACTTGAGCCAACTTAGAAGCTGACAGAAGACTGGTGAGGGGAATGAAATGAGCCATCTTGGTGAACCGGTCAACTACCACCCAGATGGTATTAAACTTGTTACACATAGGAAGATCCGTAATGAAGTCCATTGACAGATGGGTCCATGGACGATGAGGAACAGCTAGAGGAACCAGTTGTCCAGCGGGTGACTGGCGAGGTACTTTGTGTTGGGCACATTTTGGGCAGGAAGCAATAAACTCCGTGACATCTTTTTCAGGGTCGGCCACCAGTATGATCTGGAGATGAATTCAAGGGTTTTCTGGATGCCCGCATGTCCGGTAAAACGGGAAGCATGTGCCCAATGCATGAGCTTCTTCCTTAGAGCTGGCCTTACAAAACTTTTCCCTGATGGAGGCATAGAGTCCATCCTTACCGTGGAGAATGCCACTGGATTGATAATAGGATGCTTGTCCGTAGACTCAGACTCATTTTCTTGCTCCCAGGAGCGGGAAAGGGCATCAGCCTTGCGATTCTGTGACCCTGGACAGAACTGGAGTTTAAAGTTGAACCTAGAAAAAAAAGTGCCCATCTGGCTTGACGGGGGTTGAGACATTGTGCACTCTTCAAATACAGGAGATTTTTGTGGTCTGTAAGAATCGTGATGGTATGGGTAGCACCTTCTAGCAAATACCTCCACTCTTCCAGAGCAAGCTTGATACCCAACAATTCTTGACATTAATTGTGCTCAGCAGGGGAAAACTTCCGGGAAAAGAAGCCGCAAGGATGCAAATTACCATCTTTGGCTCTTTGAGACAGGACCGCGCCCACTCCAACGGAGGAGGCATCCACCTCAAGGGTGAACGGCAAGTTGGTATCTGGCTGTTTCAACACCGGGGCTGAGGTAAATCTTTGCTTTAACAGATGGAAGGCTTGCACGGCTTCTTTGGACCACTTTGAGGGATTAGCACCCTTCTTGGTAAAGGCGGTAATAGGCGCCACAATGGTGGAAAAGTCTCGAATAAATTTTCTGTAATAGTTGGCGAATCCTAAAAATCTCTGGACACCCTTGAGGGTGGTAGGTATTGGCTAATCCTGAATAGCTTGGATTTTCTCAGGATCCATCCCTAGTCCGGAACCGGACACAATGTAGCCTAGAAACGGAATAGATTTGACTTCAAAGACGCATTTTCCAACTTGCAATAGAGATAATTGACACGAAGACGGGACAGGACTTCCTTCACCCAAAAACGATGTTCCTCCAGATCGTTGGCAAAGATGAGGATGTCATCAAGGTATACCATGACATTACAATAGAGGATAGCTCTAAAGATCTCGTTCACGAAATGTTGGAAAACAGCTGGAGCGTTACTAAGTCCAAAAGGCATGACGAGGTACTCATAATGTCCGTCACGGGTGTTAAACGCGGTCTTCCACTCGTCACCCTTCCGGATCCGAATGAGGTTATAGGCACCCCTCAAATCTAATTTCGTGAAGATGGTTGCTCCGCTAACCCGGTCAAAGAGTTCGGTAATCAGAGGCAGAGGATACCGTTTTTTTACTGTGATGTTCAAACCTCTATAGCCGATGCATGGCCGCAGGCCACCGTCTTTCTTCTTAACGAAGAAGAAACCTGCGCCAGCTGGAGAAGAAGGTTGGATAAAACCCTTTGCCAAATTTTCTTTAATGTACTCCTCCATGGAATGAGTCTCTGGTACAGACAATGGATACGTTCGGCCTCGAGGTGGAACCTTCCCTGGGATGAGGTCGATAGGACAATCCCACTCCCTATGTGGGGGCAGGACGTCAGCTGAAGCTATACTGAACACATCTGTATAGTCTTGGTACTGAGGAGGTGAAACATCAGAAGACTTGGAGGATGAAGAACATACAGGAAGTACTTTGGAAAGACAAGTCCCGGAAACAGGACGGACCCCATGCCAGGATATGGGTCGTCCTCCAGGCAATCAGAGGGATATGCAAACGAAGCCATGGAAGGCCCAGAACCACCGGATGGGTTGCCTTTGGAATCACCAAAAAGGAAATTAATTCTGAATGAAGAACTCCTACTTTCAGACGAACTGGTAGAGTCCTGGAAGAAATGACTGCATCAGACATCTTGCTGCCATCCACAGTAGTCAAAGATATGGAAGACGAAAGTCTCTCGTGAGTAGAGACCACCGCTTGACGTATTTCTCAGTCATAAAATTCCCATCTGCTCCTGAATCTAATAGAGCAATAATGTTCATAGTACACTGAGCCACTTGGAGCGAAACTGGGAGATTACAATCATTAGAAGGTGGGGAGGAATGCATTGCTCCTAGCCGACCCTCTCCTTGGCGGGCTAGGACTTGGAGTTTCCTGGACGCTTGGGACAGGCATTAACAACGTGAGCTAGTGCAGCACAATAGAGACAGAGATGCTCAGAGAGACGTCTCCTACGCTCTGCCAGAGATAGACGAGAATGACCTCTCTGCATGGGTTCGTCCTTGGGTGGAGATGGCTGACGAGGAGGAGGAGTAGACTTGGAGAATGATGATCTTCCTCACTCGATTGCCCTTTCTCGAAACCATAGATCGACTTTGGTACACAGAGATATAAGTTCATCCAACTTTGAAGGCAAATCCCTGGTAGCCAATTCGTCCATGATACGCTCAGATAGGCCATGCCAGAAGGCTGCACGTAAAGCTTCATCATTCCATGCCAGTTCTGATGCTAATATCTGGAACTGTATTAGATACTGTCCAACAGTTCGTGTCCCCTGGCGGATACGGAGAATCTCAGAAGAAGCTGAAGTTACTCGGCCTGGCTCGTCGAAGGTACGCCTGAATGTTGCCAGAAAATCAGTATATGAAGACAGCAAAGTATCAGATCTCTCCCACAACGGTGATGCCCAATCCAGAGCAGAGCCACTAAGGAGGGAAATAATGTAGGCAACCTTTGTGCGATCAGTTGGAAAACTGACAGGCTGTAACTCAAAATGAATTTCGCACTGATTGAGAAATCCCCTGCAGGCTTTTGGGGACCCATCGAATTTTGCTGGAGTAGGTAAATGAAGACGTGGAGCAGAAGTGGGTATGGTGGGTGGGGTTACCACTGTAGGTACTGCCATCGATACACCAGACGCCCCAGAACCACAAAGGGTCGTTTGGATTCCATCCAGCTGAGAGAAGAGATCCTGAAGACAGCGGATAACATGACCTTGTGCAGCCTCCTGATGTTCAAGTCGGGCTGCGAGTTCTTGCTTTGGCCTGGCCGCTTGATCATGGTCTCCGGTCAGATTCATTAGTTCAGTGCTTACTGTCACAACTGAGGGCTGGTGTTGGTCTTGGTTTGAGGCAGCCTCAGTTGTAGGGGCTGGTGTAAAGGTGAATCTAGGTGGCTGAATAGGACTTTTAGACACAGAGGACTTCTACCACCAATGCCCGAAGATGTGACCGTGACAACAAAGATAAAATGAATGTTTGTTTATTAAACACAGTTCTGGTGGTACACCGGCAGTTGCACAGTATGATATGAGAAATTATTAAAAACAGTACATAGTTCCACAAACAGTAGCAGTTGTAATATTCCCTTAGGTGTGGTATCCGCACAAGGCTAGCTTGGGAGATTAGGAGATGGACAGTCCTTACCAACACCTCGGTGCTGTAGAATAGATGAAAGCTGGAACTGGCCAGCAGATGTAATACAGAGGCTGAGCGTACTGCAGAATGAATGATACTTGTAAACTGCCGGTTTTTCTGGATGAAACGGATATTGAAGAACTGTGAATGAAGAGTCAGGGATGTCCCAGGACCGGCGGGACCTCAGACCCAAGAAGGTAGAAATTAGTTTGCTTTGTTTTTTTTTTGGGTAATGCTAAACTTGAAAGTACGTAATTTTTGGTGTATTTTTCTTATCTATTTTTCAAACAGAAGACATGCCACAAACCAGCTCTAGAATGGCCTCAGAAATTGGACCATACTTCAGGCTGGACTTACTACAGGAAGAATCGGAAGAGGAGGATGTGGATCCACAGCCACCTGTTTCCACGCCTGTTGGTGAGTAATTAGTATATAGATATGTATAATGTTTTTAGCATTAAAAAGTTGTGCTAAATCCCTTTCAAATCTAATATGTGCTGTAACTAATTTTTTGTTTTTAAATTTCAGCTTCACCAATTCCATTGGTGGCGGATCTTCAACGAGGAAAACCACCTTCATGAGTGAAGAGAGTCAACACCCTGGCTGCAGAGATGCATCAGCATCTGGACTCCTTCAGAAACACAGTCAACACCCAAATGGAGGGCATGAGGAGGACAATGGAGAGTATGGCCAACACTCTCCAAGAAATTTAGAAGACACAGCAACAGGATCGACACACCATCTTGGACAGTCTCCGGATTCTCACAACAGCTGTCTGCAAATTGGTGGAGAACTTGGTGTGTCAAAGCACCGCACCGGAGAGCATGGCAGCCAGCCACCAGCAATCTGCAGCAAGTCTCAGCCTCATCGCAACTTCCATGCAGCTCATCTCAGAAAAACTTCCTGGAGCACTGCAACCAACACCAAGACCACCACAACCGTCACCAGCTGCACAGAGACCCCCACCATATGTCCTTGCTTCACCAGCACCCTGGTATGGACAATCACAACAGTACCAAGGGAATCAAGGTATGTACCCCATCTACAGGCAGACGCGAGCAGCTGCACCAACAAGACCTCCAAGAAGACGGCCACCACCACCAAACGCATCACCAATTCTGGATCCGGATGAAGAAGAGGATACTGGAGACTAAAAACACTGTTGTATAATTTTTGTGTTCCCCTTTTCTCCCTCCCATTAGTTTATTTTTTTCTTTGCAATGTTTTAACTTGTAATTTTCCCCTGAGTAGGTTTTAAATTACAAAGGAGTTGGGCGTACGATCCTAGTTATACATGCGCGTGCGTGTATAAATGTGGTGAAAGTATGACAGCTCCTTTATATTTTGGCTATGGTTTACTCAAATGGGCCAAAGAGAGCAAATTCTGATCCCACATTTATTTTTTATTTTATTTTTTCATGATTTGAGTTTGTCCCATGATGTGTTAGAGGATTATTCACCTGTTGTGTTTTCCAAAAGGGATGGTCCAAAATTCGGCCTCAGGAAATCAAAGACCGTGGAGAGGTAACAATGGTGAGTAACATGTCTCATACAACACCCAACCACACAAACCTAGTCCCAGTAGGCCAGTGGTTCCCAACATCAGTTCACAAGTATCCCCAACATTTCATGTTTTACAGGTCCCCTAACAGATGGACAGGTCTAAACTTTAAGCACTGCTACATTGTAAAACACCCACGGGAAGAAAAAAATATATTACTTGCAAACTTGGGAGGAGACCTGGAAAACATGAACTGTTGGGGGTACTTGTGGACTGAGGGGAGGAACCACTGCACTAGGCCATGGGACTGCTACCTGCGGCTCTCCTGCTGCTGTGGAACTGCACATCCCAGCACGCCCTTCCTCAGTTTTCGCGTGTCTTAATATCAAAACTGTGGCAGGGCATGCTGGGATGTGCAATTCCACAGCAGCAGGAGAGCCGCAGGTAACAATCCCATGGCATAGTTTAGGAAAGGGGAACCCTCAGCCCACTAGCTGTTGTGGAATTACACATACCAGCATGCCCAGCAACAGTTTTACCATGTTCAGGAAGCAAAACTGTTGCAAAGGCATGCTGGGCTGTGTAGTTCCACAGCAGTTAGAGGGCCTTAGGATCCCCATCCCTGCTCAAAGCTCTTGTAGGACTTCACCTTCCAGCATTCTCTGCCACCAAATGGCAGGGAGTGCTGGGCTGTGTAGTTCCACAACAGCTGGTGTGAAATGTTTTGTGAATCGTGATTTTATCATTCAAGGAACTTAGGGTTTTTTTTGTTTGTTTCAGGTATCCTACAAAATTACAAACAACTGTCTATCAAGTACAAGGATCACACCAAAAGAATTAAGTTTTCAAGTTTTATTAAATTCAAAACAGATTGTGAAAATTTCTATTATCAATAATAAACTTTAAAAAAAAATTAAAAAAATGGTGTGTCTTTATTGTAAAACTAAATTGATTTTGGGGTGGACAGTGTTACAAGTAGGGTTAGGACACAGCACTACACGGGGGGGAGGGCCACATTGCTAGTAAGCCATCATGGTAGAAGGGGGGAGTCAGCGCCACTTTCCACTGTAGAGGGGTTTAGGGTCTTCTAGAACATCCAGCGGAAACCTACGGAATAGAAAAATGTTTAATGACAAGGTATAACAGTGTGTTTCATTCCACTTTCCAAAGAAGGGTCCAGGAACGCAGAATTGGTAAATTTAAAAATCATAAGTATCACAACATTGGTGGGTTAAGGTGCAGCATCTCACCTGAAGGGTACTCCTGGTCATACCGCAGTGAGGGGGGGACACATCTGTGTGCCATCAGGGAAGAAGGGGGGACAGTCAGCGCAACATTCAGCTGGAGATGTGTTCAGGTATTCAAGAACATTCCAGAGAAACCTGCGGAAGAGAAAAGTGTATTTAATAAAAAGGTATTGCAGTGTGTTTTCCATCCAACAGCAAAAGTGGGGCCTCAGGAAAGCGACATTGGTTAAAAAAATACTGCATACCTCCCAACAGGTATCCGTTTGGATGGTCGACCATGTTAAGACCACTATTGACTGACCATGCCTTGGTCAACATGGATGACACATGACAGATTGACACATGAAAGGGTCAAAGTGGCACAGTGCATTACATATTTCTCTCCGTTTGATAGCAACTAAACCTCAGATTCTTTCTGAGATAATAATGCTGTTTATGCTAATAAAATCCAGGATTTAGTACACAATGTAACAACAAAATGAATAGCTAGTGTGAACGGGCGGCAGCACATCTGGGGGAGGTGCTTTGGTACAGGCATACAGTGACCTCAGCGGGAATGAATACTAATGAGAGATCAATGGGGGAGGTGCATAAGCCTGCATTGAGTTGCATACTGTAGTGTAGGGAGCTGCATAGACTGTGAACAATACAGTGTAAATAGCACCTCATCATACCATGACATAGAATACTGTAGAAGAGAAAAAAAATTCAGATGTAAAGGGAAGAAGCGACACACCAAATAACTTTATTGAATTAAAAAATAATAAATAAGTACATAAAAAAATAATAATTGCGCACCCTGCTGGGTATCGAACCCGGGGGTGCATGCATTGCAGGCAGACACTGTATTCGTTAGGCCACAGCCAACCGTGGTTACAGTAAGCACCCCTGGTGTATATGTGATGTGTTTTGTCTGATTTGCGTTTAAAAAAAATGTTGGTTTGAACCTGCCAAGCGTGGCGGCACAGCAATGGACACCATCTGGAGGTCAAATTAATGAGATAGAGACCCAGTGGCACAGTGCATTACATATTTCTCACCGTTTGATAGCAACTAAACCTCAGATTCTTTCCGAGATAATAATGCTGTTTATAAAATCCAGGATTTAGTACACAATGTAACAACAAAATTAATTGAGTGAACAGGGTGGCAGCGTGGCATTGTATTTAGTAGAAAGGGATTTTTTTTTAATAAAGGGAAGTGATTAATGGTTCTTTATTGTCACAAGAAATGTCAGCCAATCAGCAGGCGGCGCTAGGAAGGGTCCGTTGGCTATTTGAGGCATGCGCTGTACAGTTTAGGAAAAGCAACATCCGGTGGACAGAAAGTAGAAAGCACATTACAATTATAACATGACGTTACATTTATAATGCAACTTATAATGGGACTTATAACGCAAAGAGCTGGCACGAATTGTATGGTGCCAGCTACGCAGTACGCAGCAACGATATATGAGGACACATCTGTGTGTTTTATATATATATATATATATATGGTGAGTAGAAGGCGGCACTCAGGAGGCTTTCACAAACGTAGAAAACGTGCTTTAATGTGCGTCAACGTTTCGGGAGTCACACTCCCTTCCTCAGGACACAGCAAAACAAGTGACAAATAGTGCAAAAACGTTACTTAAATACCTTACCATCCCCTGGCTCGTCCACCTCCGTCACGGCCAGCGGCGTCCCGGTCCACGGAGCCCGCACTTCCGGATTCGGCTATGCCCGCCCCTTCCGAGTGATGTCACTCCGTTGCCGGGCGGCGCGGCAGCGGGGAGGGCACACACGAGCAGGAAACGCGCGTTGTCATGGGGATATATCACTATAGAAACGAGACATAACAAAATAAACATAAACAAAAGTGCCAATACACCCACGAACGTGGATATTCATATAATAAAACATCAGATTCTTAAAACCCATGGTGCCTAAGACACACACTGCTTTCGCCATGTGTGAAATGAATGAAAATACACATCATTAATAAATATACAGATAGGGAAAAACGAAATGTTAAAAACATCAAAACACATGCTGCTGTCATTAGTGTAATCAACTCGCTATTAGGCTAACATATGGAAAAGCAAACCTCAGGCCACCGGTCCTATACCCTTAATGTACGGCCTAAATAGGGGAGAGTCTCTCACGGATACACAGGCCACTGTAAATAGACCCCAAAGGGTACTGTCGAGCAAAGAGATATATTGTAACTTCTCCTACAAAAGATGTTTTAGTGCAGTATTTTGATGTACTGCAAATGACTCATTACATATTGAAGCTCAGGGAGTACGAGTACTCCCCTTCATCCAGTTTAACACAAATATGTCTCCTGTCTCATAGAAAGCAGCTCAAGCTTAAATATTCATTTAGACCGCGAGGATGGATCGTATCCAACTTATGGATCCATCTCGCCTCCAATTGCAGTAGTTTTTTAGCTCGATTGCCCCCTTGTAATGAATCTGGGACCTGGTCCACTATTTTATAGCTAACAGAGGCAAGACTGTGGCGCATCTGTGCAAAATGGCGCGCCACAGGTTGTTCACTGCTCCCTGATGCCAATGCTGCCCTGATCGCAGACCTGTGTTGGGCCATCCGTTCTTTAAACACAGGTCTGCGATCAGGGCAGCATTGGCATCAGGGAGCAGTGAACAACCTGTGGCGCGCCATTTTGCACAGATGCGCCACAGTCTTGCCTCTGTTGGCTATAAAATAGTGGACCAGGTCCCTGATTCATTACGAGGGGGCAATCGAGCTAAAAAACTGCTGCAATTGGAGGCGAGATGGATCCATAAGTTGGATACGATACATCCTCGCGGTCTAAATGAATATTTAAACTTGAGCTGCTTTCTATGAGACAGGAGACATATTTGTGTTAAACTGGATGAAGGGGAGTACTCGTACTCCCTGAGCTTCAATATGTAACGAGTCATTTGCAGTACATCAAAATACTGCACTAAAACATCTTTTGTAGGAGAAGTTACAATATATCTCTTTGCTAGACAGTACCCTTTGGGGTCTATTTACAGTGGCCTGTGTATCCGTGAGAGACTCTCCCCTATTTAGGCCGTACATTAAGGGTATAGGACCGGTGGCCTGAGGTTTGCTTTTCCATATGTTAGCCTAATAGCGAGTTGATTACACTAATGACAGCAGCATGTGTTTTGATGTTTTTAACATTTCGTTTTTCTCTATCTGTATATTTATTAATGATGTGTATTTTCATTCATTTCACACATGGCGAAAGCAGTGTGTGTCTTAGGCACCATGGGTTTTAAGAATCTGATGTTTTATTATATGAATATCCACGTTAGTGGGTGTATTGGTACCTTTGTTTATGTTTATTTTGTTATGTCTCATTTCTATAGTGATATATCCCCATGACAACGCGTGTTTCCTGCTCGTGTGGGCCCTCCCCGCGGCCGCGTCGCCCGGCAACGGAGTGACGTCACTCAGAAGGGGCGGGCATAGCCGAATCCGGAAGTGCGGGCTCCGTGGACCGGGATGCCGCTGGCCGTGACGGAGGTGGACGAGCCAGGGGATGGTAAGGTATTTAAGTAACGTTTTTGCACTATTTGTCACTTGTTTTGCTGTGTCCTGAGGAAGGGAGTGTGACTCCCGAAACGTTGACGCACATTAAAGCACGTTTTCTACGTTTGTGAAAGCCTCCTGAGTGCCGCCTTCTACTCACCATATACAGAGCCACTTTGCTCAGGGAGGGCACCGGAGCGGATACCCTGCGGGAACGAGGAGTGCCAGACCCAATAGTGTGTTTTATATATATATATATATATATATATATATATATATAGAACTAGCGGAGATAAGGGCGCCTATTTAGTGTTTAAATATTAATATAAAGTGAACCAAGTGGTAATGTATGGACATCACTTATCTGGTACACACATTGTCTTCGGTCAAAAACAGGATGTGTCCGTTGCTATACACGGCTTGATAAGCTTGAATTTTTGTTCTATTCTGTACGCTTGAATTTTCACCATTTGTTTTTATTTTGTTCTTATATGTTGTATTAAATTATGTGAAAAACCTTTAGATAATCCCTGCTGGTGGATTTTTTACTTGAGGATCTGCTTATCCTTAAGGTTTTTTAGATACAACTACTATTTATGGTGAAACATGTTTTGAAAAAACTGTATGCGCTATGTTATTTCTGTTCTATTTTTGTTTCCACATATGCACATTGGTCATGTGACCGAAGACAATGTGTGTACCAGATAAGTGATGTCCATACATTACCACTTAATTCACTTTATATTAATATTTAAACACTAAATAGGCGCCCTTATCTCCGCTATTTCTATTTTCACCTTGTATATGTGCCATCCAAGCACATATCACATTGTTTAAGGTTGCTGCCATCCACTAACTAGATTAGTGTTATTTTTACCTTTTTTTTTTATATACACCTTTTCACATAATCACGTGCACTTATATTGCTCACCTAAAAGTTACTTGTGCGCCCCTGGATCTATTGGTTAATTATATATATATATATATATATATATATATATATATATATATATATATATATAATTACAGATTCAATATATTTCACTTTTAAACAAAGAAGGCTGATGGGTTTTATGCCACACTCTTTGTGTGGACCTTACTTACATTCATAGGGATACCTGCAGACCAGCTATCAGCTAAAGTAAAATAACAGCCCTCTTAAGACTGAATCAGTGCCCTCACTAATCGGTTTATTGGTGTAACAATCCAAGCCACTCCTGCAGAAGTCTCATGTACTAGGATCACATTATCACATGGCAGTACGGCTGGTATAGCAATACTGACTCACAGCACCGAAGTCATGGGTTCAATTCCCACCATGGCCCTAACTTTGTAGAGTTTGTATATTTTCCCCATACTTGTGTGGGTTTCCTCCGGGTACTCCAGTTTCCTCCCACAATCCAAAAATATACTGGTAGGTTAATTGGCTCCCAACAAAATTAACCTTAGCATGAATGTGTGTGCGTGTACATGTGGTAGGGAATATAGATTGTAAGCTCCACTTGGGCAGGGACTGATGTGAATGGACAATTATTCTCTGTAAAGCGCTGCGGAATATGTGTGCGCTATATAAATAACTGTTAATAAATAAATAATTATCACACAATGAGGTCCATTCAATTCAGCACGGTTTGAATAGCACCAGGAAGGAGCTCCCGGTGCTATTCAATTCAGTGCGCTGTTATGACGGAGAAGGCCGGTTCTCGCGGACTAAACTGGGTGTTTAGTTGCGAGAACAGTAATTCTCTAAATTAAGTGCCCGGCCCAATGCTGTTTCCACCGCGCTAAGGGCAGAAAACAGCATTGTGCCAGTACTTTTGTGGGATTTCTGGGGTGCGAGTAGAAATACTTTCATCGGACATCACAATGTGCTGTCTTTAAATAACTCTGGGAGCTTCCTCCCGTTGCTATTCAATTTGCTGAATTTTATTGACCCCAAAGAACCCAGGGAACTCACACCGCTGTAATAATATAGGCATTTTATTTAATAAGCCTTGGAAGTTGATAAAGTGGACAGAGATAAGGTACTAGCCAATCAGCTCCTAAATGCCATGTCACAGGCTGAGTTTGAAAAATGACAGTTAAGAGTTGACTGGCTGGTACTTTTATCTCCAGCCAAGGCTTAATAAATAGACACCTAGGTTTGGTGATTTAAGACCTCTCATGAAAAGGGTAAATTCTGAAGAAAATAAATGTGCATAAAACCTGCACTATATTATTGTGGTCACTTAACCCCAAAACAGAATTGTGATTCTTTAATCCAAAAAAGCAGCTTTACGGTAGACTTACCATTGTTAAATCTCTTTCTGCAAGGTACACTGGGTTCCACAGGGAATACATTGGGGGTGTAGAGATGGATCTTGATCCAGGCACCAAAAGGTTTAAGCTTTAGCTGTCCCAAGATGCATTGGGGCCTCCTCTAAAACCCCCCACCTCCAGGCACTGTGAGCTCAGTTTCGTTAACCAGTCCAATGCAGGAGCAGGTAAAAGAGAAGGCAGATGTTAGTCACGTACAACCACATTCTCACGACAGGAGAAGGGACCAGCGACTAATGCCATACAAACCCATAGAACCTAGGTGCGTCAGGGCAGGTGCCCTGTGGAACCCAGTGTACCTTACAGAAAGAGATTTAACAATGGTAAGGCTACCATAAATCTCCTTTTCTGCAGCAGAGTACACTGTGTTCCACAGGAAATACATTGGGGATGTCCCAAAGTGGTTCCTTAGCGGGTATGAGAACCCGGCGTCCAAAGGAAGCATCCTGGTAGGCAGAAGTATCAAAGGCATAGAACCTAATGAACGTGTTCACTGAGGACCACGTAGCCGCCTTTCACAAGTGTTCTGCGGATGTGCCACGGCTGGCCACCCAAGAGAGTCCAACAGACCGAGTGGAATGGGCTTTAATAGCAGCAGGAGCTGGAGGTCCAGCCTGTGCATAAGCTTGTGCAATCACTATTCTAATCCATCTGGCCATGGTTTGCTTAGTCGCAGGCCAGGTACGTTTGTAAAAACCAAAAAGAACAAAAAGGGACTCTGACATCCTGATAGAGGCAGTCCTCTCAACGTATATACGGAGAGCCAGTACAACATCAAAATACTGCTCTTTGTAGGACAAACCAGAAGAGATGAAGGCCGGAACCGAACTGCCCATTCACGGTGAAATATCAGAAAGGGTGGACGACAGGACAAAGCGCCTCGGTCCGACACCCTCCTAGCAGAGGCAATAGCCAGTAGGAACAGCACCTTGACCGTGAGCCATTTAAGGTCCACTGACTCAAGAGGTTCAAATGGAGACTCTTGCAGGGCATTCAGAACAGACAGATCCCATGGAGTCACAGGAGGGATTTAAGAAGGTTGAATTCGTAAAAGACCCTGAGTGAAAGTATGTATGTCAGGAATCAGGGGCAAACGCAGGATTTATAAGGGGAGGTTTCCGTGTGTGTGTTGCTATGTTGTTGCTGCATATAGCAGCATTTACTAGCACACAGCGATACCTATGCATCACGGTATGCCACGCTCATTCGCAGTTAATGGATAGCAGGAACATGCGTCCCACTTTATGAATGACGCAATGTGGCAAGACCATAGCAGGACACATCTATATACAGTATATAGATATATATGTATGTATTATATATGTATACGTATGTCACTCAAATGGTGCAGTACTCCTTTTATAAATGGCATTGAAACACTGACTTATACAACAGTACTGCAGTGGATGTTGTTTGTATGCTAGTACTGCAGCACCATTTGAGTGACTTGTACTATGAACCCTATGTGACAGCGCCCAGCTAGGTGAAGGTTTTTAAGAGGAAGTACCATACATTTGGCACATGCAGATATATATATATATATATATATATATATATACATACACACCAACACACACACATATTTTATATATATATATATATATATATATATATATATATATAAAATCCCCTAGAGAGTAAGAAAGAGACACTATAGATAGATAGAAACCCCCTAGAGAGAGATAGAGACTATAGATAGACAGACAGAAACCAAGAGAGAGGGGGGTGGATAGATCGAGAGAGAGAGATGGACAGAGAGAGAGGGGGGGGGGGATAGATGGAGAGAGGTGGACAGAGAGAGAGGGGGGGGGGACAGAGAGAGAGAGAGAGAGATGGAGCGAGAAACTGTAGATAGATCATACACAAAGCCAAACTTACTCTTCCTCTGTAGGATCCAAGCTCCTGAGTGTGCCCTCTGGAATTCCCTGTGTCGGGTCTCTCCCCCGCGCTTCGTGCTCCTGCCTCTGAGCTGCATGCCTGACGTCAGCTCAGTATTCAGTTTATGCTCTCAGGGATGACTTCTTGCACTGTGGACAGCACAAATGGAGATGGGGGCATCTAGAGGCACCCGGAAGAACTGCACTCGGCAGTGACACTGATACTGTTGCTCTCTTGTCAGCGTCCGGCCAGCTCATAACAGCTGTCCTCGGGTCACAAATGCAAATAGAGTGTCTGCCGGCCAGCACTGATCAGGGGAGGTTTCTGGGTACTCAGAAACCCCCCCTGCGTGAGCTACTGGGAATAGACAATTTTTCTCTGAAACCATACCAACAAGGCAGGGATATGAACCTTGAGGGAGGTTAGATGAAGGCCTAAGTCCAGGCCTTGTTGTAGAAAAGCCAGAAGTCTGGAAGTACTGAATTCATAAGCCTCATAATTCTTAGCAGCACAACATGTGAAGTAAGAATTCCAGACCCTATAATAAATCCGCGCAGATGCCAGTTTGCGGGCCTTCAGCATACGTTGGATGACCGCCTCGGAGAATCCTTTGGCCCTCAAGAGTGAAGCTTCAAGAGCAATGCAATCAAAGCCAGTCTGGCCAGGTCTGGATAGACACAAGGGCCCTGAACGAGGAGGTCTGGGCATTTAGGAAGTAGAAGAGGACTCCCTATCGATAGACCTTGCAGGTCTGAGAACCAATGCCGTCTGGGCCATACTGGAGCGAATAGAAGTAGTATTCCTCCTACTTGTTTGAATTTCCGTAGTGCCCTGGGCAGGAGTGACACTGGAGGGAACACGTAGGGCAGCTGAAAGTTACATGGAATTGCCAGTGCATCCACGAACGCTGCATGAGGATCCCTGGTTCTTGATCCGAAGACCGGAACTTTGTGATTGTTTAGAGACGCCTTCAGGTCTACATCTGGTAGGCCCCACTTGTTCACTAGTTCTGTATCAGAGGCAGGGCGAGAGACAAAGCATTGAATACTGCCCGCAATTCCAGAATGTTTATCGGGAGGAGTGATTTTTCCATGGTCCATCTACCCTGGAAAGAGTGTTGCTCCAACACGCGCCCCAACCCCTCAGACTGGCGTCTGTAGTCAGTAGGACCCAGCTGGGGATCCAGAAGGGATGGCCCCTGCTCCACTGCTGGTACTGTAGCCACCAGGTCAGTGACAGACGAATCTCAGGAGTCAAGGAGATCATGTGAGGCCTGATCCGATGAGGCAGGCCATCCCACTTGGAAAGGATTAAACTCTTTAGAGGGCGGGAATGGAATTGAGCGTACTCTACCATGTCGAAAGCCGACACCAAGAAGCCTAGTACTTGCATCGCCGAGTGTATCGATACTCTTGGGCGAGAAAGGAAGTATCTATTTCTGTCCTGAAGTTTCAGGACCTTCTCTGGAGACAGCAACAGCCATTGACTGTGTGTGTCCGGTAGTGCCCCCAGGTGCACCATGCTCCGAGCAGGGACCAGTGAGAACTTCTTCCAGTTGATGAGCCACCCGTGGACTTGTAGGAAGTTTACCGTCAGTTGTAGATGACTGAGGAGGACATCGTGGGAGTTTGCCAGAATCAGCAAATCGTCCAGATACAGCAGGATCCTGACTCCCTGGCGACGGAGATGAGCCGCCATTCCGACCATAACCTTGGTGAAGATCCGAGGGACCGTGGCCAGTCCAAATGGCTGAGCCTGGAATTGATAGTGAAGGTTGCTAATAGCAAACCGCATATATTGCTGATGCAATATGGCAATAGGCATATGCAGGTAAGCATCTTGTATATCCAAGGATACCATATAGCTTCCGGGTTCCATGGCCAGTACAATTGAGTGCATTGTTTCCATACGGAACTTGGACACTCTCACAAACTTAACACAACAAGTTTAAACCAGCGCCCCAACTCAACAGTGCAGCTACAGATGTTAAGATGGTCCCCACCACCTTTAAAGTTCAATAATGTAATATACAATATTAACAGCTGTGCGCACCCTCTTAGATGCGGGAAAGATTAAGAAAAATATTTGTCACAATGTCCAAAATGTCTCTGTTTTATATCTGAAGGACCAAATTAATTAGTTCCAAATTCCTCGTTTCATCCGCAACAAAATGGAATCGACATCCGTATCCTGCTTTGTTTATCGACCCAATCTCTCGCCTAATGGGATAATAGCTCCGTATTTAACCCAGAAAAAGGGTATATATAGTGAAGAACAAGTTTTATTCAAGAAAAAGTTAAAAATACATATAGAAATCCACCATTAATCAGGCAGAGAAGCGTACCAGATTTACAGGGGTGTCAATAAATGCCCACCCAAACAAGCATAGTTATATGACACCGATACCTCCCAAATCCCTTGGGTGTCGTGTCTGTGTCTGGACCTGCAGTGTCCAAACGCTCGGTATCCTGGTCTGCTACAGTCTCCCCGATCAGCTCACCAACGCGTTTCTGCTCCCTTGGGAGCCTTTATCAAGGTGATACAAGGTTTTCTTTTAATTTTGGGTTAAATACGGAGCTATTATCCCATTAGGCGAGAGATTGGGTCAATAAACAAAGCAGGATATGGATGTCGATTCCATTTCGTGGTGGATTAAACAAGGAATTTTGAAGTAATTAATTGGTCCTCCAGATATAAAACAGACATTTTGGACATTGTGATGTATATTTTTCTTAATCTTTCCCGCATCTAAGAGGGTGCGCACAGCTGTTAATATTGTATATTACTCTCACAAACTTGTTCAGTGATTCAAGGTTGAGAATAGGCCAGAAAGACCCATCAGGTTTCGGGACTAGAAACAGGGTCGAGTAGTATCCTCTGCCACTCTGGGACAGAGGTACCGGCACTACTACTCCTGTATCCAGGAGGGAATGCACAACCATCTGTTAAGCTTGCGCCTTTAACGGATGTGAAGGGATAACCGTTGTGCAGAACTGGCGAGGGGGACGTCTCTTGAAAGAGATTGCGTACCCGTGAGAGGTAACTTCTTGCACCCATGCGTCTTAAGTGGTCATTAACCAGACCTGGATGAATTGTAGAAGTTGGCCCCCCACCCTGGGATCCCCCAGGGGGAGGCCTGTCCCATCATGCAGCAGGCTTGTCATGAGAAGCAGGCTGATGAGCAGCCCAGGATAGTTAGGCCTTGGGCTTAGTGGTTGTTGGAGCACGAGAGAATCTCTGGTATGCCTGACCTTCGCTTTCCCTTACGGCCGAAAGCAGGAAAAATAGGGTTTTAATTACCTACCGGTAAATCTTTTTCTCGTAGTCCGTAGAGGATACTGGGGTCCATTTAGTAACATGGGGTATAGACTGGTCCACTAGGAGCCATGGGCACTTTAAGAATTTGATAGTGTGGGATGGCTCCTCCCTCTATGCACCTCCTACCAGACTCTAGGAAACTGTGCCCAAGGAGACGGACATACTTTGCGAAGATAGATAAGGATAGTGGTGAGATTCCGGACCAGCACACACAACAAGAGGAAAGCCAAGCTAACCAACTTGAAACAGGAACAGCAACAGCTGAAGCATCATTACTTAACCAAGTAACAGTGCAGGAAGAACGAATCACTGGGCGGGCGCCCAGTATCCTTTACGGACTATGAGAAATGGATTTACCAGTAGGTAATTAAAATCCTATTTTATCTTACGTCCTAGAGGATACTGGGGTCCATTTAGTACCATGGGGATGTACCAAAGCTCCCAAACCGGTTGGGAGAGTGCTGAGGTTCCTGCAGAACTGATTGCCCAAACTGAAGGTCCTGAGAGGTCAAAGTATCGAACTTGTAGAACTTTGCAAACGTGTTCGAACCTGACCAAGTAGCTGCTTGGCAGAGCTGTAAAGCCAAGACACCCCTTAGCCCAGGAAGAACCCACCGACTTAGTAGAGTGGGCCTGTACAGATTTTGAACATGGCAAACTTGCCGTGGAATAAGCATGCTGGATAGTAAGTCTGATCAAGCATGCAATTGTCTGCTTTGAAGCAGGACACCCAATCTTATTGGGATCATAAAGAACAAACAGCGAGTCCGTCTTTCTGTGACGAGCTGTTCTTTTCACATACACCTTCAAAGCCCTCACGACATCCAAAGACTTTGAAGTAGCAGAGGTGTCGGTGACAACCGGAACCTCAATAGGTTGGTTGATGTTAAACGCAGGCAGCACCTTAGGAAGTAATTGCTGACGAGTTCTGAGTTCAGCTCTGTTGTCATTGAAAATTAAATAGGGACTTTTGTGAGACAAAGCCCCCAGCTCCGACACACGTCTTGCTGAAGCCAAGGCCAGAAGTGTGACGGTCTTCCACGTAAGATATTTTACGTCCACCTCCTGTAACGGCTCAAACCAGTCTGATTGGAGGAAATGCAGCACCACATCAAGATCCCAAGGAGCTATGGGAGGCACAAAGGGAGGATGGATGTGCAGAACACCTTTCAAGAACGTCTGGAACTCAGGGTAGAAACCAATTGTTTCTGAAAGAAAATGGACAAGGCCGAAATCTGGACTGTTAGAGAGTCCAGACGTAGGCCTACATCCACTCCTGCTTGTAGAAAAAGCAGGAAACGTCCTAGATGGAATTACACTGCAGAAATTTTTCTGCTCTCACACCAAGAGACGTATTTCTTCCAAATACGATGGTAATGCTTAGACATTACCCCCTTCCTGGCTTGGATCATAGTCGGGATAACCTTGTTAGGGATCCCTCTCCTGGCTAGAATCAGCTGTTCAACTTCCATGCCATCAAACGTAGCAGCGATAAGTCCTCATAGACGAACGGGCCCTGTTACAGAAGATCCTTGCGAAGAGGAAGAGGCCATGGATCTTCGAGGAGCATCTCCAGAAGGTCCGTGTACCAGGCCTTTCTTGGCCAGTTTGGAACAATTAGAACTGCTTGAACCTTTCCCTTTTTTTTCTCTTTAGAATTCTTGGGATCAGAGGAAGTGGAAGAAACACATACACCATCTGATAGACCCATGGAGTCATCAGGGCATCTACCGCCACTGCCTGTGGGTCTCTCGACCTGGAACAATACTGCTTGAGCTTCTTGTTGAGACGAGAGGCCATAATGTCGATCTGTGGATATCCCCATCGATTTGTCAAGCACCTGATCACTTCCGAGTGAAGGCCCCACTCCCCCAGGTGCAGTTCGTGTCCGCTGAGGAAGTCTGCTTCCCAGTTTTCTACTCCCGGAATAAAGACCGCTGACAACGCCACAGCGTTTCTCTCTGCCCAGAGGAGAATTCTTGACACCTCTGACATTGCTGCTCTGCTTTTCGTTCTGCTCTGTCGGTTTATGTACGTTATTGCAGTCACATTGTCCGACTGGACCTGAATGGCATGATCTTGAAGAAGATGTGAGGCCTGCAGAAGGGCGTTGTATATGGCCCTGAGTTCAGGAATGTTGATTGGAAGGACGACTTCCTGACTGGACCATCTTCCTTGAAACTGCACCCCGAGTGACTGCTCCCCAATCTCTGAGGCTTGTGTCTATGGTTAATAGAATCCAATTCTGAATTCCAAACCTCTGATCCTCGACGAGGTGAGAAGTCTGTAACCACCACAGAAGGGAGATCCTGGTTTTTGGCGACAGACGAGTCCTCTGGTGCATGTGAAGATGCGATCCGGACCATTTGTCCAACAGATCGAGCTGGAAGGGTCTTGCGTGAAACCTTCTGTATTGAAGAGCCTCGTAAGAGGCCACCATTTTCCCCAGAAGGCGAATGCATAGATGCACAGATATCCGGGTTGGCTTCAGGACATCCCGAACCATCGACTGGATCACTAATGCCTTTTCCAATGGAAGTAACACCTTCTGCTAGTCCGTATCCAGTATTATTTCCAGGAATGGGAGCCTCCGTGTTGGCTCTAGGTGAGATTTCGGAAGGTTCAGAATCCACCCATGATCCTGGAGAAGTTTGGTTGAGATAGCAATGCTGTCCTGCAACCTTTCCCTGGACAGTGCTTTTATCAGGAGATCGTCCAGGTATGGAATTATGTTCACTCCCTGCTTGCAGAGTAGACACATAATCTCTGACATCACTTTGGTGAACACCCTTGGTGCTGTGGAGAGACCAAATAGCAGGGCCTGGAACTGGTAGTGTCAGTCCTGCAGTGCAAACCATAGGTAAGCCTGATGAGACGGCCAGATTGGAATGTGAAGGTACGCATCCTTGATATCCAAAGACACTAGGAATTCCCCCTCCTCCAGACCTGAGATCACCGCTCTCAGAGACTCCATCTTGAATTTCAACACTTGTAAGTACGGGTTCAACGACTTGAGGTTCAAAATTGGTCTTACCAAACCGTCTGGTTTCAGTACTCCAAACAAGTTGGAATAGTATCCCTTGTTTAGCTGATGGGGTGGAACTGGAACAATGACATGAGTCTGTACCAGTTTTTGGATGGCATGTTGTAAAGCTATACTTGCCTCTTGTGAAACTGGGAAACCTGATATGGCGCCAGGCCCGGACACCCCCCAGGGGACGCCAGCGGCAAAGAAACCGATTTCAGATCCAGAAAGTGATCTTAACAGCAGCGCTGACCTTAAAGATATTTCTTCTCTCTCTTATTCTGACTTAGTCACTGCTATACAAACTACTATGGCACCTTTACTCCAGAAAGCTGTCACAGACATTACTGCACAACTTGGCCATCTCACTGAACGCATGGCAGTAGCTGAGATGCATATAGGGAGAAACATGGATGATATCCATAACATGGAGAAAACGGTGCGTACACTGGAACTTGATAACAGACGCCTTTCTGAGAAGCTAGATAATATTGAAAATAGGACCAGGCGAAACAATCTGAGGATCACTGGCTTGCCTGAATCCGTTAAGGGACAGCAATTAGAGCATTTTATTCGTAACATGCTCCCTAAATTGCTTAATACTGATTCAGCCTGCGCAGTCATGGTAATAGAGAGAGTCCACAGACTTGGTGAATTGAAACAGCAAACCCCACAGAAACCTAGAGTGGTCATATTCAAAACGTTGAATTATGGCCCTCATTCCGAGTTGATCGGTCGCAAGGCGATTTTAGCAGAGTTACACACGCTAAGCCGCCGCCTACTGGGAGTGAATCTTAGCTTCTTAAAATTGCGACCGATGTATTCGCAATATTGCGATTACTAACTACTTAGCAGTTTCTGAGTAGCTCCAGACTTACTCTGCCTGTGCGATCATTTCAGTGCTTGTCGTTCCTGGTTGACGTCACAAACACACCCAGCGTTCGCCCAGGCACTCCCACCGTTTCCCTGGCCACTCCTGCGTTTTTTCCGGAAACGGTAGCGTTTTCAGCCACACGCCCCTGAAACGCCGTGTTTCCGCCCAGTAACACCCATTTCCTGTCAATCACATTACGATCGCCGGAGCGAAGAAAAAGCCGTGAGTAAAAATACTTTCTTCATAGTAAAGTTACTTGGCGCAGTCGCAGTGCGAACATTGCGCATGCGTACTAAGCGGATTTTCACTGCGATGCGATGAAAAATACCGAGCGAACAACTCGGAATGAGGGCCTATATACACAAGCAAGCTTTATGGACTGCATCTCGAAAAGTTAACCCCTTTATCTGGGATGGCAATTCCCTACGTTTGTTTCAAGACTTCTCCGTGGAACTTTCTAGGGCTCGTCGGTCGTTTTCACCTGTGTGTACAGCCTTGGTTCAAGCAAACCATAAATTTATATGATGTTTCCTGCACGACTCAGAATCTTTACAGAATTGGGATTCCTGGATTTTACTAATGCTGCAGGTGCTGAAGCATATATGACAGAAGAAGCTGAGGAGACTGGGTCGAGAGACACTACAGACCCACCTATGGTCTGAATATACATGTGTTTATCCTTTAATTAGGATATTCTATTGTTGCCTTCTGTTTACATTGTTTGCTTTTTTGCAGTATTTCTATGTGCAAGATGTTCTGAGTAATAACTGTTCATAGATGTGCATTACAGTTAATAATCAGTATATTAGAGTGAGAGTTCATAGCTGACTTTTCTACTTTACTTTAAGTACCATTTTTCTTCATACTATACTTAACTAGCTAGTTGTATTTTATTTGTATTTTTCTTGGTGTTACTAAATTTAGTGAGCTTGGCAGGGGTTCCGGGGGCCATGCCGTCTTTCAGGCTCATGACTGTTTTGATATATCGCCTGTTATTTGCTGTCCTGGTGATGCAAATTCCAGGTTCTTTCGGGAAGTCTTCGTTGATTTTTCTATTTTCTGCTCGTCTTTTATGTTTTGGGTTTTTGTCTTTTGTCTAATCCCCCCCTTATGTTTTTGCCTATCCCCTTCCCTCCTTTTTCTTTATTTTTCCGTCAGTCTTCAATTATTTATCAATTATTGTTCTTTACTGATGTCTCTTAAAATAAGTTCACTTAATGTAAGGAGCATCCATACCCCAGCTAAGCGTAAAAGACTAATGACGTACCTTAAAAAAAAGAAGTCAATATTATATGTTTACAGGAAACACATTTAATGCCAAACGAAGTGAAAAAAATTACAAATGTTGAACTGGGGGTAAATTTACTAAGGTGGGAGATTTTTAGAATTGGTGATGTTGCCCATGGCAACCAATCAGATTCCACTTACCATTTATCTAGATGCTTCTAGCAGATAATAGATATAATCTGATTGGTTGCTATGGGCAACATCACCAGTTCTAAAAATCTCCCACTTTAGTAAATTTACCCCCTGGTGTCTATTAGGATCTGCATCATTTAATACTAAATCATGTGGTGTGGCAATCCTAGTGAAGAGATTTTGAATGTTTTAGTGGATCATTATGTTGATCCTCAGGGTAGATATATTATTTTAGGAATAACTGTGGCTGATCTTGCGTTTACTATTTGTAATGTTTATGCACCTACCCAGTATAAAAAAGCTTTTTTTATTGAACTCATAACAAAGTTGCACAATTATGATCAATCCAAATTAATACTATGTGGTGATCTAAATTTAGTGTCTTCTCAATTTTTGGATAGATCCCCTCCACCAAACAGATTACTTTCATTACCGAAGATAGGAGTTCCTTTTCTTAGTAAAACCTTTAATCTGGTTGACACGTGGCGGGCTCTTAACCCCGCAGAAAAGGATTTTATTTGTCTTTCGCTAACACATAACACATGGTCAAGGATTGATTACATATTGATAGCGATGCATATTTTTCCGAAGGTTATATCTATTACGATTGATCCCCCACTTTTGTCTGATCATGGCCTAGTTAGTATGGTATTAAGTGTTGGTAAGTCTACTGTTTCCAAACCCATGTGGAAATTTCTGTCTCATTTGTATCAGTCTCAAAGCCTACGTGATAAACTCTTGTCAGTATGGACTGATTATAGTTCTTTGAATGCTGAAATGGCTCTCTAATCCCCCTATTTTTTGGCAATCTGCAAAGGCAGTAATTCGTGGAGAGGTAATAGCATTTATTGCAAATAATAGAAAACAGCAGAAACATACTTACCTGGAATTACAAAATAGGTTGTCTAGCGCCTTCCAATTGTTTAAATTACACCCTTTTTCTGAGAATAAATTTAAGTATCAGGATGCCAAACTGCATTATAACGAGTTTCTTCAGGTTAATGGGGACAAATATCTCTTCATGTACATTCTAAATTTTATAAATTTGGGTATTAGATAGGAAGACTCCTCACCACCGTATTGCAAGGGTCTAGGCCAGAAATGGTTGTTCACCCTCTTTTCAAACCAGACTGTTTGCTGACTGAATCTGATGTTCAAATTGTTGATGTGATGAGAAATTTCTTTGAAAATCTTTATTCATCTTCGAGGTTGGTCCAGAATGAGTCAATTTGAGATGATACCTCTACTTCTTCACCTCTTTCTTCTACTATCTCTTCTCACACTTATTGGGATTCACTGTCTCTACCTCAACTTCCTGACTCGTTAGATCAACGATTGATTGAACCTATCTCCATTAAGGAAGTGTCTTGGGCTATTGGGAAACTAAAATTAGCTAAAGCACCGGGTCCAGACGGTTTCTCAAACAAATTTTATAATTTATTGGGCCCACATATCGAAAAATCGTTAATGGACTGTTATAATACTATTATTAATTAAGGTTCCCTTCCCTTGTATTTTTCAGATGCTTTCATTAGTGTGTTACAAAAACCGGGCCATGATTTAACTTTACCGGGTTCGTATAGACCAATCTCTCTGCTAAAACAGGATTTTAATACCTACCGGTAAATCCTTTTCTCCTAGTCCGTAGAGGATGCTGGGGTCCACTTCATGACCATGGGGGTATAGACGGTTCCGCAGGAGCCATGGGCACTTTAAGACTTTTCAAAGAGTTTGAACTGGCTCCTCCCTCTATGCCCCTCCTCCAGACCTGCCGCACAACATGGCATTCGACAGAACACACGCCAACAGGCATGAACCAATTACAGCAACATGCTGAAAACTAATATAACACAACTTGTGTAACTCTAATAAACAAAACTGCAGGTAAAGTACGCACTGGGTCGGGCGCCCAGCATTCTCTACGGATTAGGAGAAAAGGATTTACTGGAATGTATTAAAATCCTGTTTTCTCATACGTCCTAGAGGATGCTGGGGTCCATTTCATGACCATGGGGTTTATACCAAAGCTCCAGTACGGGTGGGAGAGTGCGGATGACCCTGCAGCACCGATTGACCAAACTTTAGGTCCTCATCGGCCAAAGTGTCAAACTTATAAAATTTAGCAAAAGTGTTTGACCCTGACCAAGTAGCTGCTCGGCAAAGTTGTAAAGCCGAAACCCCCCGGGCAGCCGCCCAGGACGAGCCCACCTTCCTGGTAGAATGGGCCTTCACCGACTTCGGTAACGGCAATCCAGCCATGGAATGAGCGTGCTGAATCGTACCTCTGATCCAGCACGCAATAGTCTGCGTGGAAGCAGGACACCCAATCTTGTTGGGAGCATACAGGACAAACAGAGCCTCTGTTTTCCGTATCCGAGCTGTTCTAGCGACATAAATCTTCAAAGCCCTAACCACATGTAGAGACTTTGACTCAGTGAACGTGTCAGTAGCCACTGGCACCACAATTGGTTGGTTTATGTGGAAAGATGAAACCACCTTTGGAAGAAAATGTTGGCGAGTTCTCAACTTCGCCCTATCCTTATGGAAGATCAGGTAAGGGCGCTTGTGAGACAAGGCCCCCAACTCAGACACCCGCCTTGCGGATGCTAAGGTCAAAAGCATCACCACTTTCCAAGTGAGAAACTTCCACTCTATCTCCTGGAGAGGTTAAAACCAACTCGATTGAAGGAACTGCAACACCACATTAAGGTCCCATGGTGCTACTGGAGGCACAAATGGAGGTTGGATGTGTAGAACCCCTTTCACGAAGGTCTGTACTTCTGGAAGAGAAGCCAATTGTCTTTGAAAGAAAACTGATAAGGACGAAATCTGGACCTTGATTGACCCCAATCTAACCCGCATCCACACCAGCCTGCAGAAAATGGAGAAAACGTCCCAACTCAAACTCTTCCGTAGGAGCCTTCTTGGATTCACACCAAGAAATGTATTTTCTCCAAATATGGTGGTAATGTTTAGACGTTACTCCCTTCCTGGCCTGAATAAGAGTGGGAATGACTTCCTTGGGAATACCCTTTCGGGCTAGGATCCGGCGCTCAACAGCCATGCCGTCAAACGTAGCCGCGGTAAGTCTTGATACACGCACGGCCCCTGCTGTAGAAGGTCCTCGCGAAGAGAAAGAGGCTGAGGATCTTCTATGAGCAACTCCTGAAGATCTGGGTACCAAGCCCTCCTTGGCCAGTCTGGGGCAATGAAGATTGCGCGAACTCTTGTTCTTCTTATTATCCGGAGAACTTTTGGGATCAGTGGAAGTGGAGGGAAGACATAATACACCGACCGGAATATCCACTGGGCCACCAGTGCATCCACTGCTATTGCTTGAGGGTCTCTCGACCTGGAACAATATCTCTGAAGCTTCTTGTTGAGATGATATGCCATCATGTCTAATTGAGGAACACCCAAGAGACTTGTCACCTCTGCGAAGACTTCTTGGTGTTGGCCCCACTTTCCTGGATGGAGATCGTGTCTGCTGAGGAAGTCTGCTTCCCAGTTGTCCACTCCCGGAATGAAAATCACCGACAGAGCTCTGACATATCTTTCTGCCCAGAGGAGAATCCTTGACACCTCTTCCATTGCTGCTCTGCTTTTCGTTCCGCCTTGCCTGTTTATGTACTCGACTGCTGTTACATTGTCCGACTGGATCTGCACGGGAAGATCTTGAAGAAGATGTACTGCTTGTAGAAGGCCATTGTAGATGGCTCTCAATTCCAGAACGTTTATGTGAAGGCAGGCTTCCTGACTTGACCATTTTCCTTGGAAGCTTTCCCCCTGAGTGACAGCTCCCCAGCTTCTGAGACTTGCATCCATGGTTACCAGGACCCAGTCCTGAATCCCGAACCTGCGTCCCTCCAATAGGTGAGAACTGTGTAGCCACCACAGGAGCGAAATCCTGGTTTTTGACGACAGGATTATCTTCCGGATGCATGTGTACGTGGGATCCGAACCACTTGTCCAACACGTCCCATTGGAATACTCTGGCACGGAATCTGCCAAACTGTATGGCTTCGTAGGCCGCCACCATCTTCCCCAACAACCGAATGCACTGATGGATCGACACACTGGTTGGTTTCAGTATCTGTTTGACCTTATCAGGAGATCGTCCAGATAAGGAATTATATTGACTACTTTTTGACGAAGGAGGACCATCATCTCCGCCATCAACTTGGTGAATACCCTCGGCGCCGTGGAGTTTCCGAAAGGCAACGTCTGGAACTCATAATGGCAGTCCTGAACCGCTAATCTCAGATAAGCCTGGTGAGGAGGATAAATAGGAACATGCAGGTAAGCATCCTTTATGTCTACTGACACCATGAAGTTCCCTTCCTCCAGACTGGAAATCACTGCCCTCAGTGATTCCATTTTGAACTTGAACCTTTTTAAGTAGAGATTCAGATCTTTTAGCTTTAAAATTGGTCTGCCCGAGCCGTCCGGCTTCGGAACTACATAGAGGCTTCAATAAAACCCCTCTCCTTGTTGTGACAAGGGTACCAGGACTATGACCTGATCCTGACATAACTTTTGAATTGCCGTTGTTACTGCCTCTCTTTCTGGAAGAGAAGCTGGCAAGGTCAATTTAAAAAAAATCGGCATGGGGGGACGTCTTGAAACTCCAGCTTGTACCCCTGGGATACTATTTGTAAAACCCATGGGTCCAGGACAGATTGAATCCAACCTTGACTGAACAATTTCAGACGTGCTCCCACCCGAGCGGCCTCCCGCAAGGGAGCCCCAGCGTCATGTGGTAGATTTGGCAGAAGGGGTTGACTTCTGCTCCTGGGATCCTGGAGATGCTGCGGACTTCTTTCCTTTTCCCCTTCCCCTACCTGCAAAAAAGGGGGAACCATTGGCCTTTTTGTATTTGTTGGGCCGAAAGGACTGCATGTGAGAGAGATGTGTCTTTTTTGCCGGTGCAGGAGCATAAGGCAAAAATGTCGACTTACCTGCGGTAGCCGCCGAGACGAACGCATACAGCCCATCACCAAATAAGGCCTCACCTTTATATGGGAGAGCCTCCATATTCTTTTTGGAATCTGCATCCGCATTCCACTGGCGGATCCACACTGCCCGCCTAGCCGATACTGCCATAGTAGCGGCTGTTGAACCCAAGAGTCCAATATCCTTCATCGCTTCTAGCATGTATGCGGCCGCGTCTTTGATATTACCTAACTTTAGGAGTATCTCATCTTTATCAATCGTGTCAATTTCTGATGACAAGTTGTCTGACCATTTTTCAATAGCACATCTCACCCATGCACAAGCAATTGTGGACCTGAGCAGCGTACCATTGGCAACATAAATGGATTTTAATGTAGTCTCCATTTTGCGGTCTGCCGGCTCCTTTAGCGAAGCCGTCCCAGGTGCAGGGAGAATCACCTTCTTTGTCAATCTAGACAGGGCACTGTCTAACACCGGGGGTGACTCACATTTTTTTCTGTCCTCTAAAGGAAAGGGATAAGCCATCTGAATCCTTTTGGGAATGCCAAATTTATTTTCAGGATTCACCCACACCCCTTCAAAGAGAGTATTTAGCTTGTGGGAAGGATTTATTTTCTTTATAGAAATAGGCTTTCTCCTGAGGTACAGGAGGGGCTTCAGTAACTTCCAAAACTTCCCTTATAGCCACAATCATATATTATTTAATTTCAATATATGTCAGTATAACTGTTATACTTACCTGTTTGATATGTTTAATGTTGTGTACACAGGATAATATCAGCAAATCGGAATGGCTTTTACAGTACTTGCTTCTACTCACATGGATTTGCTGTGTAACCCTTATGTTCATGGATATTTTATTGACTGTGATACACTTTGTATTTTCTGTATCTGTATGTATCTAACAAAATCTTGAATAAATAAAAATATTTTAAAAAAAAATGTATAATAATGTCCCTCACACTCCTCTGACACCTTATCAGGAATATGCAGAACATCTCTGATAGCCTCTATAAGAGCCTCTATTCCCTGTGACAGAGCAGATTCCCCGTCCGCTGAGTCCACTTCCCCCTCCTCCATGTCTGACCTGTCAGCGTCAGACTGTAGGATATCGGCCAGAGATCGCTTTTGCGGACAAATGGGAGGGGATTGAGATGCTGTCTTGGGGACTGAGTCTCTGTTTATAAACTCATCCACAGTCTGTTTTAAGTATTGCGTCTCTTTCTCATTGCGGACATTATTCCCTTAAGAGAATTAACCCATTCCGGTTCAGCCCCGCTAGTCTATGAACCCCGAGTACCCAGTAGTGAGCCCCCTGGTGAAGAGGTACACTATGCGGTACAAGAAACATACTCTTTGCCTGACATAATGTAAGTGACAGCACACACACACAGTGGAAAGGTTAAGCACAATTAACCCACAAAGAACCCTTCAGGGAGACACAGAGATGTTTGGAGCCAGACCCCACTGTGCCCTTATCGCTAATTCCAAGTTAGCCGGGTCGCAGACTAAGTACACTGGTAGGGGACTTAGTACACTAATAATTGCTCCCCCCCGCTATGACCCCCTGGTACTGCTGAGGTAATCTGGAGTCACACTGGAGGAGCTGCGCGTCCCTGTCAGTCAACGTCTGTGTCCACTGCAGAGGGAAAATGGCGCTGGTGAGTTGCTGGATCCTCTCATAGTGAAGGCCCACCCCTTCAATGGCACACGGTCTTCCCGCTTTTTTTATACTGGCTGAGGTAATTTTTGTGCTTAAAATGGAGAGAACTGTTCTAAGGCTGTTGTGCCAGTATGGGTACTGTGTACAGTGTACTGGGAAGCAGTTGTGTACCGTGTCCGGAAACGCATTCCGCCCCATTTAGAAGCTGTGCGTTTCCGCTAGCCAGGACGCCGGCTCAGTACTCACCACTCTTCATTCTTCTGGCTGTTAGGGGTGGCAGCATGCTGCGGGACTGTACGCTCGCCCTGATGGGCTTGCGAATAGGTCCCTCAGGAGCTCAGTGTCCTGTCAGTGGGGAATGGGACCATTATCCCTTCAATAGGTTGGGCCGTTTCCCCCCCTAAGTACCACGAAGCATGCAGGCTGGTGCCATCCAGCCCTGCCTGAAAATAACAAACATATAAAATAAATGCAGAAAACTCGTCAGGAGCTTCATTCAGCGTGACCGGCTCCTCCGGGCACATTTTCTAAACTGAGTCTGGTAGGAGGGACATAGAGGAAAGAGCCAGCCCACACTATCAAATTCTTAAAGTGCCCATGACTTCTAGTGGACCCGTTTATACCCCATGGTACTAAATGGTCCCCAGTATCCTCTAGGACGTAAAAGAAAAGTGGTACCTTATGCCTTCTGTGCAGAAGGAGTAGCATTTGGGAGAAAGACAGTCATAGTGGCCGACAATTCATACCCAATTTTTAATTAAGTCTTCCCCAAATAAGATGTCCCCAGTAAATTGGAATACCTCCAAGGACTTTTGGAGTCTAGATCCACCTTCCATGACCTCAACCACAGAATACGGCGAGCCAGGACAGACGTATTCGACGCTTTGGCAGCAAACACACCAGCCTCAGGGGACGCCTCCTGGTGTAGAAAGAGGTGGTGGTGGTATTGTGAGACATGGAATGTCTGGCTTTGTCAGATATATCCTCGGGGAGCTCTTCCTCTCATGCCTGATCCAGTCATCAATCTATATTGCAGCCCTAAGAGGACGCAATCGTGGTCTATGTACAACACCCGTAAGGGAGTAATAGACTTCAAGCATCCCTCCATACACTTATCTGTCGGTTCCTACAGTGAGGGGACAGTGGTGAGAGGCAGAGTGGACAATACCCGATGGGTGACACATAAGTTCACTAGCAGTGAATTGCCCACTTGTTATATAACTCTGCAGGGGGAGGATATCGAGCTAATGCCCGTTGTAGACAGGGGAACGTCTTCCCTGGATTAGACCAGGGGTCTCATCTGATGTACACTTAATGGTCAGATTGTGGTAACAGAGTTTTAATTACCCTCTGACGTGTGAACATATCAGTTTGTTTAACCACTGTAGGGGAATCCTCTTATCAGTGATTTGTAGGATTTGTTTCCCAGTAACCACAAGGGCCGTGGTATCATTTAGCAATGAAAAATTCTTGTCAGAAACACCTAATATAGGGACAGACAGGACAGCATGATCCTCCCCTCTTCAGATAAAATATCAGATTATTGGATAGGGAGGAGGGAGCAGCCCGCTTAAATGACCCAGAGACAAGAGTGACCTAGAACAGGGTTTGCCTGACCAAGGAATGAGTCATACGCTACAAACCGTGAGGTAAAATTTTCCCGCCCAAATCGGAGTAACCATGGGGACATCAGTAACTGTAATGTTACAGGTGGTCCCATAGGGGGCATAAAGCGTTCAACTAGAGTACCCAGTAGGTTTGGAACGCAGCCCAGGTTGGCTCCAGATTGATTACAGGACCTGCGGACTGACTGGGAGATGTATGAAACATAGTACACAGACCATCATACAAAACTTCCCACTCGGGTAAATCCGTTGCGCATGCCCTGCAGGATGCAGGAGCATCCCCAGATTTACTGTCCTACATGTTAAACATTATACACAAATGCAACAGAGAGCGGTTTAGTACAATGAAGCCAGACAGGGTACAATATCTGCGAATAAAACCGTTAGCATGTGACCGAGTACCCAGTACACACCTGCAAATAAATCCAGTATTATGTGACTGAGTACACAATAGATTACACGTAATAGGTAAATACTGTGACACACTATATATTGACCCAGACGCACCTAGACCCCTAGGGTACAGTATACAGTGATATATATATCTGGAATACACAGCAGTGAAATCACATAGCAGATACAGGCACACAGTCACGTTTGCAATGCAGATAATTATTTTCATGACAATAAAATTGCATTGGATTATTTCATGAACACATTATATACAGGTTGAGTATCCCTTATCCAAAATGCTTGGGACCAGAGGTATTTTGGATATCGGATTTTTCCGTATTTTGGAATAATTGCATACCATAATGAGATATCATGGCAATGGGACCTAAATCTAAGCACATAATGCATTTATGTTTTATATACACCTTATACACACAGCCTGAAGGTCATTTTAGCCAATATTTTTATAACTTTGTGCATTAAACAAAGTGTGTCTACATTCACACAATTCATTTATGTTTCATATACACCTTATATACACAGTCTGAAGGTCATTTAATACAATATTTTTAATAACTGTGTGTATTAAACAAAGTTTGTGTACATTGAGCCATCAGAAAACAAAAGTTTCACAATCTCAATCTCGCTCAAAAAAGTCCGTATTTCGGATATTTGGATATGGGATACTCAACCTGTATGTATATATATATATATATATATATATATATATATATATATATATATATATATATAATAAGAATTTACTCACCGGTAATTCTATTTCTCATAGTCCGTAGTGGATGCTGGGGACTCCGTAAGGACCATGGGGATTAGCGGCTCCGCAGGAGACTGGGCACAACTATAAAGAAAGCTTTTAGACTACTGGTGTGCACTGGCTCCTCCCACTAAGACTCTCCTCCAGACATCAGTTAGGATACTGTGCCCGGAAGAGCTGACACAATAAGGAAGGATTTTGAATCCCGGGTAAGACTCATACCAGCCACACCAATCACACCGTATAACTCGTGATACAATACCCAGTTAACAGTATGATAACAACTGAGCCTCTCAACAGATGGCTCAACAATAACCCTTTAGTTAAGCAATAACTATATACAAGTATTGCAGACAATCCGCACTTGGGATGGGCGCCCAGCATCCACTACGGACTATGAGAAATAGAATTACCGGTGAGTAAATTCTTATTTTCTCTAACGTCCTAAGTGGATGCTGGGGACTCCGTAAGGACCATGGGGATTATACCAAAGCTCCCAAACGGGCGGGAGAGTGCGGATGACTCTGCAGCACCGAATGAGCAAACTCAAGGTCCTCCTCAGCCAGGGTATCAAACTTGTAGAATTTAGCAAACGTGTTTGACCCCGACCAAGTAGCTGCTCGGCAAAGTTGAAGAGCCGAGACCCCTCGGGCAGCCGCCCAAGAAGAGCCCACCTTCCTCGTGGAATGGGCTTTTACTGATTTAGGATGCGGCAGTCCAGCCGCAGAATGTGCAAGATGAATCGTACTACAGATCCAGCGAGCAATAGTCTGCTTTGAAGCAGGTGCACCCAACTTGTTGGGCGCATACAGGATAAAGAGCGAGTCAGTCTTTCTGACTCCAGCTGTCCTGGATACATAGATTTTTAGGGCCCTGACTACATCCAACAACTTGGAAGCCTCCAAGTCATTTGTAGCCGCAGGCACCACGATAGGTTGGTTCAGATGAAAAGCTGATACCACTTTGGGGAGAAACTGGGGACGAGTCCTCAATTCTGCCCTATCCATATGGAAAATCAGATAAGGGCTTTTACATGACAAAGCCGCCAATTCTGATACACGCCTGGCCGAAGCCAAGGCCAACAACATGACCACTTTCCACGTGAGATATTTCAAATCCACGGTTTTCAGTGGCTCAAACCAATGTGACTTTAGGAAATCCAACACCACGTTGAGATCCCAAGGTGCCACTGGAGGCACAAAAGGGGGCTGAATATGCAGCACTCCCTTAACAAAAGTCTGAACTTCAAGTAGTGAAGCCAGTTCTCTCATGAAGAAAATCGATAGAGCCGAAATCTGGACCTTAATGGAACCCAATTTAAGGCCCATAGTCACCCCTGACTGTAGGAAGTGCAGGAAACGGCCCAGCCAAAATTCCTCCGTTGGGGCCTTCCTGGCCTCACACCACGCAACATATTTTCGCCATATGCGGTGATAATGGTTTGCGGTTACTTCTTTCCTAGCTTTAATCAGCGTAGGAATGACATCCTCCGGAATGCCCTTTTCCTTCAGGATCCGGTGTTCAACCGCCATGCCGTCAAACGCAGCCACGGTAAGTCTTGGAACAGACAGGGCCCCTGCTGCAGCAGGTCTTGTCTGAGCGGTAGAGGCCATGGGTCCTCTGACATCATTTCTTGAAGTTCCGGGTACCAAGCTCTTCTTGGCGAATCCGGAACAATGAGTATAGTTCTTACTCCTCTTCTCCTTATTATCCTCAGTACCTTTGGTATGAGAGGAAGAGGAGGGAACACATAAACCGATCGGTACACCCACGGTGTTACTAGAGCGTCCACAGCTATCGCCTGCGGGTCTCTCGACCTGGCGCAATATTTTTCTAGCTTTTTGTTTAGGTGGGACGCCATCATGTCCACCTGTGGCTTTTTCCACCGGTTTACAATCATTTGAAAGACTTCTGGATGAAGACCCCACTCTCCCGGGTGGAGGTCGTGCCTGCTGAGGAAGTCTGCTTCCCAGTTGTCCACTCCCGGAATGAACACTGCTGACAGTGCTAACACGTGATTTTCCGCCCATCGGAGAATCCTTGTGGCTTCTGCCATTGCCGTCCTGCTTCTCGTGCCGCCCTGACGATTTACATGGGCGACCGCCGTGATGTTGTCTGACTGGATCAGTACCGGCTGGTTTTGAAGCAGGGGTTTTGCCTGACTTAGGGCATTGTAAATGGCCCTCAGTTCCAGAATATTTATGTGCAGGGAAGTCTCCTGACTTGACCATAGTCCTTGGACGTTTCTTCCCTGTGTGACTGCTCCCCAGCCTCGAAGGCTGGCATCCGTGGTCACCAGGACCCAGTCCTGTATGCCGAATCTGCGGCCCTCTTGAAGATGAGCACTCTGCAGCCACCACAGCAGAGACACCCTTGTCCTCGGAGACAGGGTTATCAGACGATGCATCTGAAGATGCGATCCGGACCACTTGTCCAACAGGTCCCACTGAAAGGTTCTTGCATGAAACCTGCCGAATGGAATCGCTTCGTAGGAAGCTACCATTTTTCCCAGGATCCGCGTGCAGTGATGCACCGACACCTGTTTTGGCTTTAGGAGGCCTCTGACTAGAGATGACAGCTCCTTGGCCTTCTCCTCCGGGAGAAACACTTTTCTCTGTTCTGTGTCCAGAACCATCCCTAGGAACAGCAGACGTGTCGTAGGGACCAGCTGTGACTTTGGAATGTTTAGAATCCAGCCGTGCTGTTGTAGCACTTCCCGAGATAGTGCTACCCCTACCAACAACTGCTCTCTGGACCTCGCCTTTATCAGGAGATCGTCCAAGTACGGGATAATTAAAACTCCCTTCTTTCGAAGGAGTATCATCATTTCGGCCATTACCTTGGTAAAGACCCTCGGAGCCGTGGATAGACCGAACGGCAACGTCTGGAATTGGTAATGACAATCTTGTACCACAAATCTGAGGTACTCCTGGTGAGGATGGTAAATGGGGACATGTAGGTAAGCATCCTTGATGTCCAGTGATACCATGTAATCCCCCTCGTCCAGGCTTGCAATAACCGCCCTGAGCGATTCCATCTTGAACTTGAATTTTTTTATATATGTGTTCAAGGATTTCAAATTTAAAATGGGTCTCACCGAACCGTCCGGTTTCGGTACCACAAACATTGTGGAATAGTAACCCCTTCCTTGTTGAAGTAGGGGCACCTTTACTATCACTTGTTGTGAATACAGCTTGTGAATTGCCTGTAACACTGCCTCCCTGCCTGAGGGAGTGGTTGGCAAGGCAGATTTGAGGAAACGGCGGGGGGGAGACGTCTCGAATTCCAGCTTGTACCCCTGAGATACTACTTGAAGGATCCAGGGATCCACCCGTGAGCGAGCCCACTGATTGCTGAAGTTTTTGAGACGGGCCCCCACCGTACCTGGCTCCGCCTGTGAAGCCCCAGCGTCATGCTGTGGACTTAGAGGAAGCGGGGGAGGACTTTTGCTCCTGGGAACTGGCTGTATGCTGCAGCTTCTTTCTCCTACCTCTGCCTCTGGGCAGAAAGGACGCGCCTTTAACCCGCTTGCCCCTATTGGGCCGAAAGGACTGTACCTGATAATACGGTGCTTTCTTTGGTTGTGAGGGAACATGGGGTAAAAATGTAGCCTTCCCAGCTGTTGCTGTGGAAACGAGGTCCGAGAGACCATCCCCGAACAACTCCTCACCCTTATAAGGCAGAACTTCCATGTGTCGTTTGGAATCTGCATCTCCTGTCCACTGCCGAGTCCATAACCCTCTCCTGGCAGAAATGGACATTGCACTAATTTTGGATGCCAGCCGGCAAATATCCCTCTGTGCATCCCTCATGTATAAAAGTGCGTCTTTTATATGCTCTACGCTTAGCAATATAGTGTCCCTGTCTAGGGTATCTATATTTTCTGACAGGGAATCTAACCACGCAGCAGCAGCACTGCACATCCAGGCTGAAGCAATAGCCGGTCTCAGTATAACACCTGTGTGTGTATATATAGATTTCAGGATAGCCTCCTGCTTTCTATCAGCAGATTCCTTCAGGGCGGCCGTATCCGGAGACGGTAGTGCCACCTTCTTTGACAAGCATGTGAGCACTTTATCCACCCTAGGGGATGTTTCCCAGCGTGACCTATCCTCTGGCGGGAAAGGGTACGCCATTAGTAACCTCTTATAAATTACCAGCTTTTTATCAGGGGAAGCCCACGCTTCTTCACACACTTCATTTAACTCTTCAGATGGAGGAAAAGCTACTGGTAGTTTTTTCTCTCCAAACATTATACCCTTTTTTGTGGTACCGGGGGTAACATCAGAAATGTGCAACACATTTTTCATTGCCTCAATCATGTAACGTGTGGCCCTACTGGAAGTTACATTAGTCTCATCGTCGTCGACACTGGAGTCAGTATCCGTGTCGACATCTGTGTCAGCCATCTGAGGTAGCGGGCGTTTTAGAGCCCCTGATGGCTTTTGAGACGCCTGGGCAGACACAGGCTGATAAGCCGGCTGTCCCACAATAGGTATGTCGTCAAACCTTTTATGCAAGGAGTCGACACTGTCGCGTAAGTCCTTCCACAGCACCATCCACTTAGGTGTCGACCCCGCAGGGGGTGACATCACGTTTACAGGCATTTGCTTCGCCTCCACATAAGCCTCCTCATCAAACATGTCGACACAGCCGTACCGACACACCGCAAACACACAGGGAATGCTCTGACAGAGGACAGGACCCCACAAAGCCCTTTGGGGAGACAGAGAGAGAGTATGCCAGCACACACCAGAGCGCTATATAACACAGGGATCCCACTATCAATGAGTGTTTTCCCTTATAGCTGCTTTTTTATATATATCATATATATATATTATCTATACTGCGCTTAAATTTAGTGCCCCCCCTCTCTTTTTTACCCTTCTTTAGTGTTCAGACTGCAGGGGAGAGCCAGGGAGCCTCCTTCCAGCGGAACTGAGAGGGAAAAATGGCGCCAGTGTGCTGAGGGAGAAGCCCCGCCCCCTTTTCGGCGGACTTTCTCCCGCTTTTTCTGGAATACTGGCAGGGGTAATTTTACATCTATATAGCCTCTAGGACTATATATGATGTATATTTGCCAGCCAAGGTGTCATATATTGCCCTCAGGGCGCCCCCCCCCAGCGCCCTGCACCCATCAGTGACCGGAGTGTGAGGTGTACATGAGGAGCAATGGCGCACAGCTGCAGTGCTGTGCGCTACCTTGGTGAAGACCGAAGTCTTCTGCCGCCGATTTTCCGGACCTCTTCGTTGCTTCTGGCTCTGTAAAGGGGACGGCGGCGCGGCTCCGGGAACGAACACCAAGGTCGGGTCCTGCGGTCGATCCCTCTGGAGCTAATGGTGTCCAGTAGCCTAAGAAGCCCAAACTACCACCTGTTAGGTAGGTTCGCTTCTTCTCCCCTTAGTCCCTCGATGCAGTGAGTCTGTTGCCAGCAGATCTCACTGTAAAATAAAAAACCTAAATATACTTTCTTTCTAGGTGCTCAGGAGAGCCCCTAGTGTGCATCCAGCTCAGCCGGGCAGTCTGGAGGAGGGTCTTAGTGGGAGGAGCCAGTGCACACCAGTAGTCTAAAAGCTTTCTTTATAGTTGTGCCCAGTCTCCTGCGGAGCCGCTAATCCCCATGGTCCTTACGGAGTCCCCAGCATCCACTTAGGACGTTAGAGAAATATATATATATATATATATATATTACATACACACACCGCTCAAAAAAATAAAGAGAACACTAAAATAACACATCCTAGATATGACTGAATGAAAATAATAAATAAATAAATACTTTGTTCTTTACATAGTTCAATGTGCCGACAACAAAATCACACAAAAATTAATCAATGGAAATCAAATTTATTAACCCATGGAGGTCTGGATTTGGAGTCACACTCAAAATTAAAGTGGAAAAACACACTACAGGCTGATCCAACGTTGATGTAATGTCCTTAAAACAAGTCAAAATGAGGCTCAGTAGTGTGTGTGGCCTCCACGTGCCTGTATGACCTCCCTACAATGCCTGGGCATGCTCCTGATGGCGGTTGGTCTCCTGAGGGATCTCCTCCCAGACCTGGACTAAAGCATCCGCCAAATCCTGGACAATCTGTGGTGGATGGAGCGAGACATGATGTCCCAGATGTGCTCAATTGGATTCAGGTCTGGGGAACGGGCGGGCCAGTCCATAGCATCAATGCCTTCGTCTTGCAGGAACTGCTGACACATTCCAGCCACATGAGGTCTAGCATTGTCTTGCATTAGGAGGAACCCAGTGCCAACCGCACCAGCATATGGTCTCACAAGGGGTCTGAGGGTCTCATCTTGGTACCTAATGGCAGTCCGGCTACCTCTGGCGAGCACATGGAGGGCTGTACGGCCCCCAAAAATAAGATTTTACTCACCGGTAAATCTATTTCTCGTAGTCCGTAGTGGATGCTGGGACTCCGTAAGGACCATGGGGATTAGCGGCTCCGCAGGAGACTGGGCACAACTAAAGAAAGCTTTAGGACTACCAGGTGTGCACTGGCTCCTCCCACTAAGACCCTCCTCCAGACCTCAGTTAGGACACTGTGCCCGGAAGAGCTGACACAATAAGGAAGGATTTTGAATCCCGGGTAAGACTCATACCAGCCACACCAATCACACCGTATAACTCGTGATACTATACCCAGTTAACAGTATGAAATATAACTGAGCCTCTCAACAGATGGCTCAACAATAACCCTTTAGTTAGGCAATAACTATAAACAAGTATTGCAGACAATCCGCACTTGGGATGGGCGCCCAGCATCCACTACGGACTACGAGAAATAGATTTACCGGTGAGTAAAATCTTATTTTCTTTGACGTCCTAAGTGGATGCTGGGACTCCGTAAGGACCATGGGGATTATACCAAAGCTCCCAAACGGGCGGGAGAGTGCGGATGACTCTGCAGCACCGAATGAGCAAACTCTAGGTCCTCCTCAGCCAGGGTATCAAACTTGTAGACTCTTACAAAAATGTTTTAACCCGACCAAGTAACAGCTCGGCAAAGTTGTAAAGCCGAGACCCCTCGGGCAGCCGCCCAAGAAGAGCCCACTTTTCTCGTGGAATGGGCTTTTACAGAATTAGGGTGCGGCAGTCCAGCCGCAGAATGTGCAAGTTGAATCGTGCTACAGATCCAGCGAGCAATCGTCTGCTTAGAAGCAGGAGCACACAGCTTGTTGGGTGCATACAGGAGAAATAGCGAGTCAGTTTTCCTGACTCCAGCTGTCCTGGAAACATATACTTTTCAGGGCCCTGACTACATCCAGTAACTTGGAATCCTCCAAGTCCCAAGTAGCCGCAGGCACCACAATAGGTTGGTTCACATTAAAAAATTATACCACCTTAGGAAGGAATTGGGAACGAGTCCTCAATTCCGCCTTATCCATATAAAATACAGATAAGGGCTTTTGTATGACAAAGCCGCCAATTCTGATACACGCCTGGCCGACGCCAAGGCCCACAGAATGACCACTTTCCACGTGAGGTATTATAGCTCCACGGATTTAAGTGGCTCAACCCAATGCGACTTCAGGAAATCCAACACCACGTTGAGATCCCACGGTGCCACTGGAGGCACAAACGGGGGCTGACTATGCAGCACTCCCTTAACAAAAGTCTGAACTTCAGGCAGTGAAGCCAGTTCAATTTTGGAAGAAAATCGATAGAGCCGAAATCTGGACCTTAATGGAACCCAATTTTAGGCCCATAGTCACATCTGACTGTAGGAAGTGCAGAAATCGACCTAGCTGAAATTTCTCCTTTGGGGCCTTCCTGGCCTCACAGTACGCAACATATTTCCGCCATATGCGGTGATAATGGTTTGCGTTCACTTCTTTCCTAGCTTCAAATAGCGTAGGGATAACTTCCTCCGGAATTCCCTTTTCCTTCAGGATCCGGCGTTCAACCGCCATGCCGTCAACGCAGCCGCGGTACGTCTTGGAACAGACAGGCCCCCTGCTGCAGCAGGTCCTGTCTGAGCGGCAGAGGCCATGGGTCCTCTGAGATCATTTCTTGGAGTTCTGGTTACCAAGCTCTTCTTGGCCAACCCGGAACAATGAATATAGTTCTTACTCCTCTCCTTCTTATTATTCTCATTACCCTGGGTAAGAGAGGCAGAGAAGGGAACACATACACCGACTGGTACATCCACGGTGTTACCAGAGCGTCCACAGCTATCGCCTGAGAGTCCTTGACCTGGCGCAATATCTTTGTAACTTTTAGTTGAGGCGGGACGCCATCATGTCCACCTGTGGCCTTTCCCAACGGTGTACAATCATTTGGAAGACTTCTGGATGAAGTCCCCACTCTCCCGGGTGGAGGTTTCTTAGTTGTCCACTCCGGGAATGAACACTGCTGACAGTGCTAACACATGATTTTCCGTCCATCGGAGAATCCTTGTGGCTTCTGCCATCGCCATCCTGCTTCTTGTGCCGCCCTGTCGGGTTTACATGAGCGACCGCCGTGATGTTGTCTGACTGGATCAGCACCGGCCGGTGTTGAAGCAGGGGTCTAGCCTGACTTAGGGCATTGTAAATGGCCCTCAGTTCCAGAATATTTATGTGTAGGGAAGTCTCCTGACTTTTCCATAGCCTTGGAAGTTCCTTCCCTGTGTGACTGCCCCCCAGCCTCGAAGGCTGGCATCCGTGGTCACCAGGACCCAGTCCTGTATGCCGAATCTGCGGCCCCCTAGAAGATGAGCACTCTGCAGCCACCACAACAGCGACACCCTGACCCTTGGAGACAGGGTTATCCGCCGATGCATCTGAAGATGCGACCCGGACCACTTGTCCAACAGATCCCACTGGAAAATCCTTGCATGGGACCTGGCGAATGGAATTTCTTCGTAAGAAGCTACCATCTTTCCCAGGGCTCGCGTGCATTGGTGCACCGACACCTGTATACGTATTAGGAGGTCTCTGTCCAGAGACAACAACTCCTTGGAGTTCTCCTCCGGGAGAAACCCTTTTTATCCTGTTCTGTGTCCAGAACCATACCCAGGAACAGTAAACGCGTCGTAGGAACCAGCTGCGACTTTGGAATATTCAGAATCCAGCCGTGCTGTTGTAGCACTTCCCGAGATAGTGCTACTCCGACGAACAACTGCTCCCTGGACCTCGCCTTTATAAGGAGATCGTCCAAGTACGGGATAATTATTTCGGCCATTACCTTGGTAAATACCTCGGTGCCGGGGACAGACCAACGGCAACGTCTGGAATTAGTAATGACAATCCTGTACCACAATATTGAGGTACTCCTGGTGAAGAGGGTAAATAGGGACATGCAGGTAATCATCCTTGATGTCCAGTGATACCATGAAATTCTCCAGGCATGCAATAATCGCCCTGAGCGATTCCATTTTGAACTTGAACCTTCGTATATAAGTGTTCAAGGCTTTCAATTTTAGAATGGGTCTCACCGAACCGTCTGGTTTCGGTACCACAACATTTTGGAATAGTAACCCCGGCCTTGTTGAAGGAGGGGTACCTTGCTTTCACCTGCTGGAAGTACAGCTTGTGAATTGCCGCCAGTACTACCTTTCTCCGAGGGCAGCCGGCAAGGCTGATGTGAGGTAACGGCGATGGGGAGTCGCCTCGAACTCCAGCCTGTATCCCTGTGATACTATTTGCAGAACCTAGAGATCCACCTGTGGGCAAGCCCACTGGTCCCTGAAGTTCCCGAGACGCGCCCCTACCGCACCTGTCTCCACCTGTGGAGCCCCAGCGTCATGCGGTGGACTCAGAGGAAGCGGGGGAAGATTTTTGATCCTGGGAACTGGCTGCTGGTGCAGCTTTTTTCCTTCTTCCCTTGTCTCTGTGCAGAAAGGAAGCGCCTTTGACCCGCTTGCTTTTCTGAAGCCGAAAGGACTGTACCTGAAAATACGGTGCTTTCTTAGGCTGTGAGGAAACCCGAGGTAAAAAATTTTCTTCCCAGCTGTTGCTGTGGATACGAGGTCCCAGAGACCATCCCCAAACAATTCCTCACCCTTATAAGGCAGAATCTCCATGTGCCTTTTACAGGCAGCATCACCTGTCCACTGCCGGGTTTCTAATACCCTCCTGGCAGAATGGACATTGCATTAATTCTGGATGCCAGCCGGCAAATATCCCTCTGTGCATCCTTTATATATAAGACAACGTCTTAAATATGCTCAATGTTAGCAAAATATCATCCTTGTCTTAGCGTATTAATATTATCTGACAGGGCATCAGACCACGCTGCAGCAGCCCTATTTATGCTGAGGCAATTGCAGGTCTCAGTATATAACCTGAGTGTGTAAATACAGACTTCAGGATCGCCTCCTGCTTTTTATCAGCAGGTTCCTTCAAGGTGGCCGTATCCTAAGACGGCAGTGCCACCTTTTGACAAACGTGTGAGCGCCTTATCCACCCTAAGGGATATCTCCCAACGTGACCTATCCTCTGGCGGGAAAGGGTACGCCATAAGTAACTTTTTAGAAATTACCAGTTTCTTATCGGGGGAAACCACGCTTCTTTACACACTTCATTCATTCATCTGATGGGGGAACAAAACACTGGCTGCTTTTTCTCCCCAAAAATAAAACCCCTTTTATGTGGTACTTGGGTTCATGTCAGAAAATGCGTAACACATTTTTCATTGCCGAGATCATGTAACGGATGTTCCTAGTGGATTGTGTATATGTCTCAACCTCGTCGCCACTGGAGTCAGACTCCGTGTCGACATCTGTGTCTGCCATCTGAGGTAACGGGCGTTTTTTGAGCCCCTGATGGCCTTTGAGACGCCTGGGCAGGCGCGGGCTGAGAAGCCGGCTGTCCCACAGCTGTTACGTCATCCAGCCTTTTATGTAAGGAGTTGACACTGTCGGTTAATACCTTCCACCTATCCATCCACTCTGGTGTCGGCCCCACAGGGGGCGACATCCCATTTATCGGCCTCTGCTCCGCTTCCACGTAACCTTCATCCAACATGTCGACACAGCCGTACCGACACACCGCACACACACAGGGAATGCTCTGACTGAGGACAGGACCCCACAAAGTCCTTTGGGGAGACAGAGAGAGAGTATGCCAGCACACACCAGAGCGCTATATAATGCAGGGATTAACACTATAACTGATTGATTTTTCCCCAAATAGCTGCTTGTATACATATATTGCGCCTAAATTTAGTGCCCCCCCTCTCTTTTTAACCCTTTGAGCCTGAAAACTACAGGGGAGAGCCTGGGGAGCTGTCTTCCAGCTGCACTGTGAAGAGAAAATGGCGCCAGTGTGCTGAGGGAGAAGCCCCGCCCCTTTTCCAACTGACTTTCTCCCGCTTTTTCTGGAATACTGGCAGGGGTAATTTTACATCTATATAGCCTCTAGGACTATATATGATGTAGATTTGCCAGCCAAGGTGTCATATATTGCCCTCAGGGCGCCCCCCCCAGCGCCCTGCACCCATCAGTGACCGGAGTGTGAGGTGTACATGAGGAGCAATGGCGCACAGCTGCAGACCGAAGTCTTCTGCTGCCGATTTTCCGGACTCTTCATGCTTCTGGCTCTGTAAGGGGGACGGCGGCGCGGCTCCGGGAACGAACACCAAGGTCGGGTCCTGCGGTCGATCCCTCTGGAGCTAATGGTGTCCAGTAGCCTAAGAAGCCCAAACTACCACCTGTTAGGTAGGTTCGCTTCTTCTCCCCTTAGTCCCTCGCTGCAGTGAGTCTGTTGCCTGCAGATCTCACTGTAAAATAAAAAACCTAAATATACTTTCTTTCTAGGAGCTCAGGAGAGCCCCTAGTGTGCATCCAGCTCAGCCGGGCACAAGAATCTAACTGAGGTCTGGAGGAGGGTCTTAGTGGGAGGAGCCAGTGCACACCAGGTAGTCCTAAAGCTTTCTTTAGTTGTGCCCAATTCTCTGCGGAGCCGCTAATCCCCATGGTCCTTACGGAGTCCCAGCATCCACTTAGGACGTCAGAGAAATAAATGCCACCCCACACCATTACTGACCCACTGCCAAACCGGTCATGCTGGAGGATGTTGCAGGCAGAAGAACGTTCTCCTTGGCGTCTCCAGACTCTGTCACGTCTGTCACATGTGCTCAGTGAGAACCTGCTTTTATCTGTGAAGAGCACAGGGCGCCAGTGGCGAATTTGCCAATTTTGGTGTTCTCTGGCAAATGCCAAACATCCTGCACGGTATTGGGCTGTAAGCACAAGCTCCACCTGTGGACGTCGGGCCCTCATACCACCCTCATGGAGTCTGTTTCTGATCGTTTCAGTTGACACATGCACATTTGTGGCTTGCTGGAGGTCATTTTGCAGGGCTCTGGCAGTGCTTCTCCTGTTCCTCCTTGCCCAAAGGCGGAGGTAGCAGTCCTGCTGCTGGGTTGTTGCCCTCCTACGGCCTTTTCCACGTCTCCTGATGTACTGGCCTGTCTCCTGGTAGCGCCTCCATGCTCTGGCCACTACGCTGACAGACACACCAAACCTTCTTGCCACAGCTCGCATTGATGTGCCATCCTAGATGAGCTGTACTACCTGAGCCACTTGTGTGGGTTGTAGACTCTGTGTCATGCTACCACTAGAGTGAAAGCACCGCCAGCTTTCAAAAGTGACCAAAATATCAGCCAGAAAGCATAGGAGCTGAGAAGTGGTCTGTGGTCACCACCTGCAGAACAACGCCTGTATTGGGGGTGTCTTGCTAATTGCCTATAATTTCCACCTGTTGTCTATTCCATTTGCACAACAGCATGTGAAATTGATTGTCAATCAGTGTTGCTTCCTAAGTGGACAGTTTGATTTCACAGAAGTGTGATTGACTTGGAGTTACATTGTGTTGTTTAAGTGTTCCCTTTATTTTTTTGAGCAGTATATATATATATATATATATATATATATATATATATATATATATAAAATAAGAATTTACTTACCGATAATTCTATTTCTCGTAGTCCGTAGTGGATGCTGGGGACTCCGTAAGGACCATGGGGAATAGCGGCTCCGCAGGAGACTGGGCACATCTAAAGAAAGCTTTAGGACTATCTGGTGTGCACTGGCTCCTCCCCCTATGACCCTCCTCCAAGCCTCAGTTAGGATACTGTGCCCGGACGAGCGTACACAATAAGGAAGGATTTTGAATCCCGGGTAAGACTCATACCAGCCACACCAATCACACTGTACAACTTGTGATCTGAACCCAGTTAACAGCATGATAACAGAGGAGCCTCTAGAAAAGATGGCTCACTACAGCAATAACCCGATTTTTTGGTAACAATAACTATGTACCAGTATTGCAGACAATCCGCACTTGGGATGGGCGCCCAGCATCCACTACGGACTACGAGAAATAGAATTATCGGTAAGTAAATTCTTATTTTCTCTAACGTCCTAAGTGGATGCTGGGGACTCCGTAAGGACCATGGGGATTATACCAAAGCTCCCAAACGGGCGGGAGAGTGCGGATGACTCTGCAGCACCAATTGAGAGAACTCCAGGTCCTCCTCAGCCAGGGTATCAATTTTGTAGAATTTTACAAACGTATTTGCTCCTGACCAAGTAGCTGCTCGGCAAAGTTGTAAAGCCGAGACCCCTCGGGCAGCCGCCCAAGATGAGCCCACCTTCCTTGTGGAGTGGGCATTTACAGATTTTTGGCTGTGGCAGGCCTGCCACAGAATGTGCAAGCTGAATTGTACTACAAATCCAACGAGCAATAGTCTGCTTAGAAGCAGGAGCACCCAGCTTGTTGGGTGCATTCAGGATAAACAGCGAGTCAGATTTTCTGACTCCAGCCGTCCTGGAAACATATATTTTCAGGGCCCTGACAACGTCTAGCAACTTGGAGTCCTCCAAGTCCCTAGTAGCCGCAGGCACCACAATAGGTTGGTTCAGGTGAAACGCTGAAACCACCTTAGGGAGAAACTGAGGACGAGTCCTCAATTCCGCCCTGTCCGAATGGAAAATCAGATAAGGGCTTTTACAGGATAAAGCCGCCAATTCTGACACGCGCCTGGCCCAGGCCAGGGCCAACAGCATGACCACTTTCCATGTGAGATATTTTAACTCCACAGATTTAAGTGGTTCAAACCAATGTGACTTTTGGAACCCAAAAAACTACATTGAGATCCCAAAGTGCCACTGGAGGCACAAAAGGAGGCTGTATATGCAGTACCCCTTTTACAAACGTCTGAACTTCAGGGACTGAAGCTAGTTCTTTTTGGAAGAAAATTGACAGGGCCGAAATTTGAACCTTAATGGACCCCAATTTCAGGCCCATAGACACTCCTGTTTGCAGGAAATGTAGGAATCGACCCAGTTGAATTTCCACCGTCGGGCCTTACTGGCCTCGCACCACGCACCATATTTTCGCCAATTGCGGTGATAATGTTTTTGCGGTTACATCCTTCCTGGCTTTGATCAGGATAGGGATGACTTCATCCGGAATGCCTTTTTTCCTTCAGGATCCGGCGTTCAACCGCCATGCCGTCAAACGCAGCCGCGGTAAGTCTTGGAACAGACAGGGTCCTTGCTGGAGCAGGTCCCTTCTTAGAGGTAGAGGCCACGGATCCTCCGTGAGCATCTCTTGAAGTTCCGGTTACCAAATCCTTCTTGGCCAATCCGGAGCCACGAATATAGTGCTTACTCCTCTCCATCTTATCAATCTCAGTACCTTGGGTATGAGAGGCAGAGGAGGGAACACATACCCTGACTGGTACACCCACGGTGTTACCAGAGCGTCTACAGCTATTGCCTGAGGGTCCCTGGACCTGGCGCAATACCTGTCGAGTTTTTCCCAACGGTTTATAATCATGTGGAAGACTTCTGGGTGAAGTCCCCACTCTCCCGGGTGGAGGTCGTGCTGAGGAAGTCTGCTTCCCAGTTGTCCACTCCCGGAATGAATACTGCTGACAGTGCTATCACATGATTTTCCGCCCAGCGAAGAATCCTTGCAGCTTCTGCCATTGCCCTCCTGCTTCTTGTGCCACCCTGTCTGTTTACGTGGGTGACTGCCGTGATGTTGTCCGACTGGATCAACACCAGCTGACCTTGAAGCAGAGGTCTTGCTAAGCTTAGAGCATTGTAAATGGCCCTTAGCTTCAGGATATTTATGTGAAGTGATGTCTCCAGGCTTGATCATAAGCCCTGGATATTCCTTCCCTGTGTGACTGCTCCCCAGCCTCGCAGGCTGGCATCAGTGGTCACCAGGACCCAGTCCTGAATGCCGAATCTGCGGCCCTCTAGAAGATGAGCACTCTGCAACCACCAAAGGAGGGACACCCTTGTCCTTGGTGACAGGGTTATCCGCTGATGCATCTGAAGATGCGACCCGGACCATTTGTCCAGCAGGTCCCACTGGAAAGTTCTTGCGTGGAATCTGCCGAATGTGATTGCTTCGTAGGAAGCCACCATTTTACCCAGAACCCTTGTGCATTGATGCACTGAGACTTGGCTCGGTTTTAGGCGGTTCCTGACTAGCTCGGATAACTCCCTGTCTTTCCCCTCCGGGAGAAACACCTTTTTCTGGACTGTGTCCAGGATCATCCCTAGGAACAGAAGACAAGTCGTCGGAACCAGCTGCGATTTTGGAATATCGAGAATCCAATCGTGCTGCCGCAACACTACCTGAGATAGTGCTACACCGACCTCCAACTGTTCCCTGGATCTTACCCTTATCAGGGAATCGTCCAAGTAAGGGATAACTAAAATTCCCTTCCTTCGAAAGAATATCATCATTTCGGCCATTACCTTGGTAAAGACCCGGGGTGCCGTGGACCATCCATACGGCAGCGTCTGAACTGATAGTGACAGTTCTGTACCATAAACCTGAGGTACCCTTGGTGAGAAGGGTAAATTTTGACATGAAGGTAAGCATCCTTGATGTCCCGAGACATCATGTAGTCCCCTTCTTCCAGGTTCGCAATCACTGCTCTGAGTGACTCAATCTTGAATTTGAACCTCTGTATGTAAGTGTTCAAAGATTTTAGATTTAGAATCGGTCTCACCGAGCCGTCCGGCTTCGGTACCACAACAGTGTGGAATAATACCCCGTTCCCTGTTGCAGGAGGGGTACCTTGATTATCACCTGCTGGGAATACAGCTTGTGAATGGCTTCCAAAACTGTCTCCCTGTCAGAAGGAGACATCGGTAAAGCCGACTTTAGGAAAACGGCGAGGGGGAGACGTCTCGAATTCTAATTTGTACCCCTGAGATATCACCTGAAGGATCCAGGGGTCTACTTGCGAGTGAGCCCACTGCTCGCTGAAATTCATTGAGACGGGCCCCCCACCGTGCCTGATTCTGCTTGTAAAGCCCCAGCGTCATACTGAGGGCTTGGCAGAGGCGGGAGAGGGTTTCTGTTCCTGGGAACTGGCTGATTTCTGCAGCCTTTTTCCTCTCCCTCTGTCACGGGGCAGAAATGAGGAACATTTTGCCCGCTTGTCCACGAAAAGACTGCGCCTGATAATACGGCGTCTTCTCATGTTGAGAGGCGACCTGGGGTACAAACGTGGATTTCCCAGCTGTTGCCGTGGCCACCAGGTCTGAAAGACCGACCCCAAATAACTCCTCCCCTTATGCCAAATGCCGTTTGGAATACGCATCACCTGACCACTGACGTGTCCATAACCCTCTACTGGTAGAAATGGACAACGCACTTAGACTTGATGCCAGTCGGCAAATATTCCGCTGTGCATCACGCATATATAGAAATGCATCTTTTAAATGCTCTATAGGCAAAAATATACTGTCCCTATCTAGGGTATCAATATTTTCAGTCAGGGAATCCGACCACGCCAACCCAGCACTGCACATCCAGGCTGAGGCGATTGCTGGTCGCAGTATAACACCAGTATGTGTGTAAATACATTTTAGGATACCCTCCTGCTTTCTATCAGCAGGATCCTTAAGGGCGGCCATCTCAGGAGAGGGTAGAGCCCTTACAAGCGTGTGAGCGCTTTATCCACCCTAGGGGGTGTTTCCCAACGCACCCTAACCTCTGGCGGGAAAGGATATAATGCCAATAACATTTTAGAAATGATCAGTTGTTATCGGGGGAAAACCACGCATCATCACACACCTCATTTAATTTCTCAGATTCAGGAAAACTACAGGTAGTTTTTCCTCACCGAACATAATACCCCTTTTTGGTGGTACTCGTATTATCAGAAATGTGTAAAACATTTTTCATTGCCTCAATCATGTAACGTGTGGCCCTACTGGAAGTCACATTTGTCTCTTCACCGTCGACACTGGAGTCAGTATCCGTGTCGGCGTCTATATCTGCCATCTGAAGTAACGGCCGCTTTAGAGCCCCTGACGGCCTATGAGACGTCTGGACAGGCACAAGCTGAGTAGCCGGCTGTCTCATGTCAACCACTGTCTTTTTTACAGAGCTGACACTGTCACGTAATTCCTTCCAACAGTTCATCCACTCAGGTGTCGACCCCCTAGGGGGTGACATCACTATTACAGGCAATCTGCTCCGTCTCCACATCATTTTTCTCCTCATACATGTCGACACAAACGTACCGACATACAGCACACACACAGGGAATGCTCTGATAGAGGACAGGACCCCACTAGCCCTTTGGGGAGACAGAGGGAGAGTTTGCCAGCACACACCAAAGCGCTATATATATACAGGGATAACCTTATATAAGTGTTTTTCCCCTTATAGCTGCTGTATTGTTAATACTGCGCCTAATTAGTGCCCCCCTCTCTTTTTTAACCCTTTCTGTAGTGTAGTGACTGCAGGGGAGAGCCAGGGGAGCTTCCCTCCAACTGAGCTGTGAGGGAAAATGGCGCCAGTGTGCTGAGGAGATAGGCTCCGCCCCTTTTTCGCGGACTTTTCTCCTGCTTTTTTATGGATTCTGGCAGGGGTTAAAATTCATCCATATAGCCCTGGGGGCTATATGTGATGTATTTTCGCCAGCCAAGGTGTTTTTATTGCTGCTCAGGGCGCCCCCCCCTAGCGCCCTGCACCCTCAGTGACCGAAGTGTTTAGTGTGCTGAGGAGCAATGGCGCACAGCTGCAGTGCTGTGCGCTACCTTGGTGAAGACAGGATGTCTTCTGCCGCCGATTTTCCGGACCTCTTCTGTCTTCTGGCTCTGTAAGGGGGCCGGCGGCGCGGCTCTGGGACCCATCCATGGCTGGGCCTGTGATCGTCCCTCTGGAGCTAATGTCCAGTAGCCTAAGAAGCCCAATCCACTCTGCACGCAGGTGAGTTCGCTTCTTCTCCCCTTAGTCCCTCGATGCAGTGAGCCTGTTGCCAGCAGGTCTCACTGAAAATAAAAAACCTAAACTAAAACTTTCACTAAGCAGCTCAGGAGAGCCCCTAGTGTGCACCCTTCTCGTTCGGGCACAGAGATCTAACTGAGGCTTGGAGGAGGGTCATAGGGGGAGGAGCCAGTGCACACCAGATAGTCCTAAAGCTTTCTTTAGATGTGCCCAGTCTCCTGCGGAGCCGCTATTCCCCATGGTCCTTACGGAGTCCCCAGCATCCACTTAGGACGTTAGAGAAATATATATATATATATATATATATAGAAGTCCAAAATGACACAGCGGCACTCGAGGATTTTTTCGTGCAGTAAATGAAGTTATATTTCAAAAGAAATTACAAGTAGCCAACGTTTCGGGGCTTACATGCCCCTTTGTCAAGGTGTATAACGTGAGTGTGTGGATGAGCTTACCTTATATCCCCGTGGAGTTAATCGCGGTGCAGGTGTGAGAACGGAGCAATCGTACTTCCGGTCGCGGCTGTGTGACGTCAATCGTATAGTGCCGGTTTCTATGGTGACCGTGACGCCAGTAGCTACAGCTATCCCTGTGCAGTGAGTGAGTGAAGGGCCGCGTTGCTATGACAACCAAGACGCTTGTGCCTCGGTGTTCAGACCAGTGCCTCATTTGCCCACCGTGCTGTTAGAAAGGAAGAAAAATTATAAGTGCGCATAGTGTACTGTCTGTTTACCTGGGGACCACTACTCTACCATGGGGCTCGATGGGTATCAGGTGCAGAGGGATAGATAAATCTGTCAGGACCTGGTGGATGCCGGGATGCTCTATATGTGTCAGCCCGTGCAATTATGATTTAATACAGACTGTAGAGAATGGCAACAAATGTCTCCTGTCTGTTGTACTGACCCAAAATACCAATCACAGAAGGGATGTGGGTTTGGATGCCTTAAATAGAAAAATGCTTCCACCAGGTGCTGTCAGCTACAAATGTGTGGGTGAAATGACCCTAAAACGGAGCTGTCAGTTGATATCCGTAATGTGGGATGAATCCGACCCACTGGGCAGACCTGGGGTCTCGGTCTGAGTTATATGAAAATGTTCCATGAGAATTTTTCATTCAGCCCTCCTGGGCTAATAGTGCCCAGTTCGAAAATCCATTTGGATTCAACGTGCAACAGTCTCCGATCCCTGTCTCCTCCTCTGATGCTTCGGGGTACGTGATCTATGATCAGATGTCTCAAGTCATTCAGGGAGTGGCCCTTTAGGGCGAAGTGCCTTGCGACGGGTTGTTCAGATGGTTTGCCTAATAGGGCCTGCTTGATCGCGGACCTATGGAGGGCCATCCTCTCCCTGAGCGTCCTGATGGATTTGCCCACATACATTAGGTGACACGGGCATGTGAGAATATACACTATATGTGTCGTGGTGCATGTTACCACGTGTCTGATCTGATAGGACTTCTCTTTGTGCGGATGCTTGAACGAAGACCCTGTGATCATATTGTTGCAAGTGGTGCATTTAGGGCACTTATAACACCCTGGGGCCTTTAAGAATAAAGTGGAAGGTCGTTGTAGTTCTCTTTGGAACCCCGTGATGTCTGAATGCACAATGATGTCTCTAATGCTTTTGCCTCTGGTGAAGCATAACATCGGGCGTCTCTCTTTAAACGTGGGGAGTTTCGCATCAGAGGCTACTATGGGCCACAGTGCTCTGGCCGCCCTCTGAATGACTGGGCTGGCAGTGCTGAACTGATTCACGAACGGTATAACAGCCTGATTCTTGCGTTCAGTGGGTTTTAATAATGCTTCCCTCGGTATCGCCATTATCTCGGTCTTCTGTGCCTGGAGCTTTTGATAATTGTAACCCCGTTGGATGAATTTGTCAATCAGGGCATCCAGCTCACGGTCCAAAGTAGAGCGGTCACTAATGATCCTGGAGGCCCTGATCATCTGAGACCTAGGTAACCCCTCCTTCAGTGGTCTAGGATGGTGACTATTGGCCCTTAGTAGAACATTCTTATCTGTAGGTTTTGTAAACAGGCTGGTGCTTAAAGTACCTTCATCGATTGTTATCCTAACGTCCAGGTAGTTCACCGATTCACTGCTTATATTGTACGTGTATTTGATAGTGGAGGGTCTACTGTTGGTTTCCTCTATCAGTTGTTCGAATCGCGTTCTGTCACCGGTCCAGAGTAGGAACAGGTCGTCAATATATCTGACGAATAACAGGATATTTTTCGCTACGTCCTGGTTATCAAAAAATACATTCTGTTCTTCCTGGAACATGAAGACATTAGCGAATGATGGGGAGACATTGCTCCCCATCGCACAGCCTGTTCGTTGTTGGAAAAAGGTGCCGTTAAACATGAAGTAATTCCTCTTTAGGGTGAAGGTGAGGAGTTGCATAAAGAGCTCTATGTTGAGAGTGTCCATCTTTTCTTTGATCAGAAAATTTTGCATGGCTAACAGGCCTTCCTGGTGGGGAATGCTTGTGTATAAGCTCTTTACGTCTATCACACATAACCATGTCCCTTGGGGGACCCGTCCTATATTATTGATCCGCTCCAGAAAACTGGTGGTGTCCTTAATGTAGTTATGGTGTTTGACGATCAAGGGCTGCAATATTCCATCCAAGAATGTGGAAATGGGTTGAAAGATGGACTCCCTAGCGGCTATTATGGGCCTGCCGGGTGGAGATTTGGCATTCTTGTGGATTTTGGGTACCACAAAGAAGAGGGGAACACGAGGGTGATCCTGTTTGAGAACTTCATGCAATTTATCTGTGAGTAGATTGTCGGACTTCGCCCGGTCTAACAGCTGTGCCAATTCATGTTGGTATTCGGCCGTAGGGTCGAAGGGCAATGCCTCATAAGTCTCAGGATCCGCCAGTTGTCCCTCAATTTCCTTGATGTAGTCCGAGAGGTTGAGGATGACTAGGCCACCACCCTTATCCGCTGGTCGGAAGACCACATCCCTATATGCCCCCAGTTGCTTAAGGGCTATTTGCTCCGCCTTGGACAGATTACGATGCATGACGGGGGTCGCCGCGGTGTATTTGGTGACTGAATCGTCCAAGAGTCTGGTGAATGCTTGTATGGACGGATTGGATGACGGTGGATCGAAGGTTGATTTGTGACGGGTCTGATAGAATCTGTCACAGAAAGAAACACTTGATGGATCTTGTGGATTGGACTGTTGAAAGTATTCTTGCAATCTCAATTTTCTTGAGAAGCGGTGTAGATCAATTTGCCACTGAAACTTGTTGAATGGGTTGGTGGGCACGAAGGAGAGACCCTTCTCCAGAACTCTCAGTTCTATATCCGAGAAGGATCTATTAGATAGGTTGAAGATTAGGGATTCTTTTTGGCTGCTCGCGCTTTTGATTCGCGCGCACTGCTTCCCCCTGCGGGTGGGCGTCCTCTTCTGCCTTGCTCTGCCGGGGTGCCCGCTGATGTCCCTAAAGGGACCGGTTGTGCCCGGGAGGACCCTTCGGAATCAGGGAGGACGCTTTCGCTGTCGCTGTTCGAAGTGCCGGCAGTGAATGATTTTTGTTCCCGCCGTCTCCTCCAACTCTGTCGCCCTCTGGCATTGTAGGTGGTGTTGTGTCCTCCCTCGCCGCCCATCAGCCATCTATATACTTTATTCAAGTCGTAGTCTTCTCGGACTATTTGTTGTTTGTTGCGCTTGAATTTGATTAAGTCCCTCCTATAATCCTCACATTGTTTTTGTAGCTTAGACAGCCACTCTTGGTTATTGTCGGCTTGCAGTACAGGTTTGTGTTCCGTCTCAATCTTAAGGATTTTTTCTCTGGTTAGTCTCAATTCTCGACCCGATTCCTCCACTACCAGCAAGATTAAGTCGAGGCTGCACTTGTTGAGTATGCCAACCCATTTTTTGCAGAACTCGGGGTTGTACCGCCCGATGGTGGGGACGTTCCTTACCCTGAATCCTCGTGGGATCAGTTTCTCTCGGTGATACTCCGACAAAGAAATGCCATGTAATAAATAATCGCATTCACGGCGTTTTAGTTTGAGGAGTTGATGGTAAATATCCTCAATGCCCCCTGTTCGTTCGGATGTGCCTAGTTGTTCTGTAAATCTGAGGCGCTCTGCGTCGTCGTCAGTAAAGCTGAAGGATTCTCCCAGTACGGAAGGTATCCCTCTGCATCCCGGTATGTCCTCATCTTGCCTTGAGGGGAATGTGGACTCCATCGCAGATGTGTGCTGGTCTTACAAGTGAGTGCCTGGTGCTGAGGTGTCCCCCGCTGTGTGAGTGATAGTGGAACTCCACCCGGACAAAAGGCCGCGGTATAGAAAACAAAAAAAGTGAAAAAAGTTATTTAGGGGGGGGGGGGGGGGGGAAGGTGCCTCGGCCCCGGCTGGCGGACAGTGTAACCTGTGTTCGCCAAAATAGCATATGGATCCCAAATCGGTCTGGCACTCTCCCAACTGGCTTGAAGTTACCCCGGTGCCCTCTGAAAAAATAATACAGAAGTCCAAAATGACACAGCGGCACTCGAGGATTTTTTCGTGCAGTAAATGAAGTTATATTTCAAAAGAAATTACAAGTAGCCAACGTTTCGGGGCTTACATGCCCCTTTGTCAAGGTGTATAACGTGAGTGTGTGGATGAGCTTACCTTATATCTAGAGATGAGCGCCGGAAATTTTTCGGGTTTTGTGTTTTGGTTTTGGGTTCGGTTCCGCGGCCGTGTTTTGGGTTCGACCGCGTTTTGGCAAAACCTCACCGAATTTTTTTTGTCGGATTCGGGTGTGTTTTGGATTCGGGTGTTTTTTTCAAAAAACCCTAAAAAACAGCTTAAATCATAGAATTTGGGGGTAATTTTGATCCCAAAGTATTATTAACCTCAAAAAACATAATTTACACTCATTTTCAGCCTATTCTGAACACATCACACCTCACAATATTATTTTTAGTCCTAAAATTTGCACCGAGGTCGCTGTGTGAGTAAGATAAGCGACCCTAGTGGCCGACACAAACACCGGGCCCATCTAGGAGTGGCACTGCAGTGTCACGCAGGATGGCCCTTCCAAAAAACCCTCCCCAAACAGCACATGACGCAAAGAAAAAAAGAGGCGCAATGAGGTAGCTGACTGTGTGAGTAAGATTAGCGACCCTAGTGGCCGACACAAACACCGGGCACATCTAGGAGTGGCACTGCAGTGTCACGCAGGATGTCCCTTCCAAAAAACCCTCCCCAAACAGCACATGACGCAAAGAAAAAAAGAGGCGCAATGAGGTAGCTGTGTGAGTAAGATTAGCGACCCTAGTGGCCGACACAAACACCGGGCCCATCTAGGAGTGGCACTGCAGTGTCACGCAGGATGTCCCTTCCAAAAAACCCTCCCCAATCAGCACATGATGCAAAGAAAAAGAAAAGAAAAAAGAGGTGCAAGATGGAATTATCCTTGGGCCCTCCCACCCACCCTTATGTTGTATAAACAAAACAGGACATGCACACTTTAACCAACCCATCATTTCAGTGACAGGGTCTGCCACACGACTGTGACTGATATGACGGGTTGGTTTGGACCCCCCCCAAAAAAGAAGCAATTAATCTCTCCTTGCACAAACTGGCTCTACAGAGGCAAGATGTCCACCTCATCTTCACCCTCCGATATATCACCGTGTACATCCCCCTCCTCACAGATTATCAATTCGTCCCCACTGGAATCCACCATCTCAGCTCCCTGTGTACTTTGTGGAGGCAATTGCTGCTGGTCAATGTCTCCGCGGAGGAATTGATTATAATTCATTTTAATGAACATCATCTTCTCCACATTTTCTGGATGTAACCTCGTACGCCGATTGCTGACAAGGTGAGCGGCGGCACTAAACACTCTTTCGGAGTACACACTTGTGGGAGGGCAACTTAGGTAGAATAAAGCCAGTTTGTGCAAGGGCCTCCAAATTGCCTCTTTTTCCTGCCAGTATAAGTACGGACTGTGTGACGTGCCTACTTGGATGCGGTCACTCATATAATCCTCCACCATTCTATCAATGTTGAGAGAATCATATGCAGTGACAGTAGACGACATGTCCGTAATCGTTGTCAGGTCCTTCAGTCCGGACCAGATGTCAGCATCAGCAGTCGCTCCAGACTGCCCTGCATCACCGCCAGCGGGTGGGCTCGGAATTCTGAGCCTTTTCCTCGCACCCCCAGTTGCGGGAGAATGTGAAGGAGGAGATGTTGACAGGTCGCGTTCCGCTTGACTTGACAATTTTGTCACCAGCAGGTCTTTCAACCCCAGCAGACCTGTGTCTGCCGGAAAGAGAGATCCAAGGTAGGCTTTAAATCTAGGATCGAGCACGGTGGCCAAAATGTAGTGCTCTGATTTCAACAGATTGACCACCCGTGAATCCTTGTTAAGCGAATTAAGGGCTGCATCCACAAGTCCCACATGCCTAGCGGAATCGCTCCGTGTTAGCTCCTTCTTCAATGCCTCCAGCTTCTTCTGCAAAAGCCTGATGAGGGGAATGACCTGACTCAGGCTGGCAGTGTCTGAACTGACTTCACGTGTGGCAAGTTCAAAGGGCATCAGAACCTTGCACAACGTTGAAATCATTCTCCACTGCACTTGAGACAGGTGCATTCCATCTCCTATATCGTGCTCAATTGTATAGGCTTGAATGGCCTTTTGCTGCTCCTCCAACCTCTGAAGCATATAGAGGGTTGAATTCCACCTCGTTACCACTTCTTGCTTCAGATGATGGCAGGGCAGGTTCAGTAGTTTTTGGTGGTGCTCCAGTCTTCTGTACGTGGTGCCTGTACGCCGAAAGTGTCCCGCAATTTTTCTGGCCACCGACAGCATCTCTTGCACGCCCCTGTCGTTTTTTAAAAAATTCTGCACCACCAAATTCAAGGTATGTGCAAAACATGGGACGTGCTGGAATTTGCCCATATTTAATGCACACACAATATTGCTGGCGTTGTCCGATGCCACAAATCCACAGGAGAGTCCAATTGGGGTAAGCCATTCCGCGATGATCTTCCTCAGTTGCCGTAAGAGGTTTTCAGCTGTGTGCGTATTCTGGAAAGCGGTGATACAAAGCGTAGCCTGCCTAGGAAAGAGTTGGCGTTTGCGAGATGCTGCTACTGGTGCCGCCGCTGCTGTTCTTGCGGCGGGAGTCCATACATCTACCCAGTGGGCTGTCACAGTCATATAGTCCTGACCCTGCCCTGCTCCACTTGTCCACATGTCCGTGGTTAAGTGGACATTGGGTACAACTGCATTTTTTAGGACACTGGTGAGTCTTTTTCTGACGTCCGTGTACATTCTCGGTATCGCCTGCCTAGAGAAGTGGAACCTAGATGGTATTTGGTAACGGGGGCACACTGCCTCAATAAATTGTCTAGTTCCCTGTGAACTAACGGCGGATACCGGACGCACGTCTAACACCAACATAGTTGTCAAGGACTCAGTTATCCGCTTTGCAGTAGGATGACTGCTGTGATATTTCATCTTCCTCGCAAAGGACTGTTGAACAGTCAATTGCTTACTGGAAGTAGTACAAGTGGGCTTAAGACTTCCCCTCTGGGATGACCATCGACTCCCAGCGGCAACAACAGCAGCGCCAGCAGCAGTAGGCGTTACACGCAAGGATGCATCGGAGGAATCCCAGGCAGGAGAGGACTCGTCAGACTTGCCAGTGACATGGCCTGCAGGACTATTGGCATTCCTGGGGAAGGAGGAAATTGACACTGAGGGAGTTGGTGGGGTGGTTTGCGTGAGCTTGGTTACAAGAGGAAGGGATTTACTGGTCAGTGGACTGCTTCCGCTGTCACCCAAAGTTTTTGAACTTGTCACTGACTTATTATGAATGCGCTGCAGGTGACGTATAAGGGAGGATGTTCCGAGGTGGTTAACGTCCTTACCCCTACTTATTACAGCTTGACAAAGGGAACACACGGCTTGACACCTGTTGTCCGCATTTCTGGTGAAATACCTCCACACCGAAGAGCTGATTTTTTTGGTATTTTCACCTGGCATGTCAACGGCCATATTCCTCCCACGGACAACAGGTGTCTCCCCGGGTGCCTGACTTAAACAAACCACCTCACCATCAGAATCCTCCTGGTCAATTTCCTCCCCAGCGCCAGCAACACCCATATCCTCCTCATCCTGGTGTACTTCAACACTGACATCTTCAATCTGACTATCAGGAACTGGACTGCGGGTGCTCCTTCCAGCACTTGCAGGGGGCATGCAAATAGTGGAAGGCGCATGCTCTTCACGTCCAGTGTTGGGAAGGTCAGGCATCGCAAACGACACAATTGGACTCTCCTTGTGGATTTGGGATTTCAAAGAACGCACAGTTCTTTGCGGTGCTTTTGCCAGCTTGAGTCTTTTCAGTTTTCTAGCGAGAGGCTGAGTGCTTCCATCCTCATGTGAAGCTGAACCACTAGCCATGAACATAGGCCAGGGCCTCAGCCGTTCCTTGCCACTCCGTGTGGTAAATGGCATATTGGCAAGTTTACGCTTCTCCTCCGACAATTTTATTTTAGGTTTTGGAGTCCTTTTTTTTCTGATATTTGGTGTTTTGGATTTGACATGCTCTGTACTATGACATTGGGCATCGGCCTTGGCAGACGACGTTGCTGGCATTTCATCGTCTCGGCCATGACTAGTGGCAGCAGCTTCAGCACGAGGTGGAAGTGGATCTTGATCTTTCCCTAATTTTGGAACCTCAACTTTTTTGTTCTCCATATTTTATAGGCAGAACTAAAAGGCACCTCAGGTAAACAATGGAGATGGATGGATTGGATACTAGTATACAATTATGGACGGACTGCCACGGTTAGGTGGTATAAAAAAACCACGGTTAGGTGGTATATATTATAATAATAATACAATTATGGATGGACGGACTGCCTGCCGACTGCCGACACAGAGGTAGCCACAGCCGTGAACTACCGCACTGTACACTGGTTGATAAAGAGATAGTAGTATACTCGTAACAACTAGTATGACACTATGACGACGGTATAAAGAATGAAAAAAAAACCACGGTTAGGTGGTATATATTATAATAATAATACAATTATGGATGGACGGACTGCCTGCCGACTGCCGACACAGAGGTAGCCACAGCCGTGAACTACCGCACTGTACACTGGTTGATAAAGAGATAGTAGTATACTCGTAACAACTAGTATGACACTATGACGACGGTATAAAGAATGCAAAAAAAACCACAGTTAGGTGGTATATATTATAATAATAATACAATTCTGGTCGGACGGACTGCCTGCCGTGTGCCGACACAGAGGTAGCCACAGCCGTGAACTACCGCACTGTACACTGGTTGATAAAGAGATAGTAGTATACTCGTAACAATTAGGATGACACTATGACGGTATAAAGAATGAAAAAAAAACCACGGTTAGGTGGTAGGTATATAATAATAAATAATACAATTCTGGTCGGACGGACTGCCTGCCGTGTGCCGACACAGAGGTAGCCACAGCCGTGAACTACCGCACTGTACACTGGTTGATAAAGAGATAGTAGTATACTCGTAACAATTAGGATGACACTATGACGGTATAAAGAATGAAAAAAAAAACACGGTTAGGTGGTAGGTATATAATAATAAATAATACAATTCTGGTCGGACGGACTGCCTGCCGTGTGCCGACACAGAGGTAGCCACAGCCGTGAACTACCGCACTGTACACTGGTTGATAAAGAGATAGTAGTATACTCGTAACAATTAGGATGACACTATGACGGTATAAAGAATGAAAAAAAAACCACGGTTAGGTGGTAGGTATATAATAATAAATAATACAATTCTGGTCGGACGGACTGCCTGCCGTGTGCCGACACAGAGGTAGCCACAGCCGTGAACTACCGCACTGTACACTGGTTGATAAAGAGATAGTAGTATACTCGTAACAATTAGGATGACACTATGACGGTATAAAGAATGAAAAAAAAACCACGGTTAGGTGGTAGGTATATAATAATAAATAATACAATTCTGGTCGGACGGACTGCCTGCCGTGTGCCGACACAGAGGTAGCCACAGCCGTGAACTACCGCACTGTACACTGGTTGATAAAGAGATAGTAGTATACTCGTAACAATTAGGATGACACTATGACGGTATAAAGAATGAAAAAAAAACCACGGTTAGGTGGTAGGTATATAATAATAAATAATACAATTCTGGTCGGACGGACTGCCTGCCGTGTGCCGACACAGAGGTAGCCACAGCCGTGAACTACCGCACTGTACACTGGTTGATAAAGAGATAGTAGTATACTCGTAACAATTAGGATGACACTATGACGGTATAAAGAATGAAAAAAAAACCACGGTTAGGTGGTAGGTATATAATAATAAATAATACAATTCTGGTCGGACGGACTGCCTGCCGTGTGCCGACACAGAGGTAGCCACAGCCGTGAACTACCGCACTGTACTGTGTCTGCTGCTAATATAGACTGGTTGATATTTAAAGAGATATTAGTAGTATACAACAATACTATACTGGTGGTCAGGCACTGGTCACCACTCCTGCAGCAAAAGTGTGCACTGTTAATTAATATAATTGTACTCCTGGCTCCTGCTAACAACCTGCAGTGCTCCCCAGTCTCCCCCACAATTAATTATAAGCTTTTAATTTATACATTGATGACTGTGCAGCACACTGGGCTGAGCTGAGTGCACACAGACTGAGTCACACTGTGTGACTGACTGTGCTGTGTATCGTTTTTTTTTTCAGGCAGAGAACGGATATAGCAGAGAGAAGTGAACGGATATATTATATTAAATAAAAGTTAACTAGCAACTGCACTGGTCACTGACTGTGGTAAACTAACTCTGTCTGCGACTCTGCACAATCTCTCTCTATCTAATCTATCTATCTCTATTCTAATGGAGAGGACGCCAGACACGTCCTCTCCCTATCAATCTCAATGCACGAGTGAAAATGGCGGCGACGCGCGGCTCCTTATATAGAATCCGAGTCTCGCGAGAATCCGACAGCGTCATGATGACGTTCGGGCGCGCTCGGGTTAACCGAGCAAGGCGGGAAGATCCGAGTCGCTCGGACCCGTGGAAAAAAAAGTGAAGTTCGTGCGGGTTCGGATTCAAAGAAACCGAACCCGCTCATCTCTACTTATATCCCCGTGGAGTTAATCGCGGTGCAGGTGTGAGAACGGAGCAATCGTACTTCCGGTCGCGGCTGTGTGACGTCAATCGTATAGTGCCGGTTTCTATGGTGACCGTGACGCCAGTAGCTACAGCTATCCCTGTGCAGTGAGTGAGTGAAGGGCCGCGTTGCTATGACAACCAAGACGCTTGTGCCTCGGTGTTCAGACCAGTGCCTCATTTGCCCACCGTGCTGTTAGAAAGGAAGAAAAATTATAAGTGCGCATAGTGTACTGTCTGTTTACCTGGGGACCACTACTCTACCATGGGGCTCGATGGGTATCAGGTGCAGAGGGATAGATAAATCTGTCAGGACCTGGTGGATGCCGGGATGCTCTATATGTGTCAGCCCGTGCAATTATGATTTAATACAGACTGTAGAGAATGGCAACAAATGTCTCCTGTCTGTTGTACTGACCCAAAATACCAATCACAGAAGGGATGTGGGTTTGGATGCCTTAAATAGAAAAATGCTTCCACCAGGTGCTGTCAGCTACAAATGTGTGGGTGAAATGACCCTAAAACGGAGCTGTCAGTTGATATCCGTAATGTGGGATGAATCCGACCCACTGGGCAGACCTGGGGTCTCGGTCTGAGTTATATGAAAATGTTCCATGAGAATTTTTCATTCAGCCCTCCTGGGCTAATAGTGCCCAGTTCGAAAATCCATTTGGATTCAACGTGCAACAGTCTCCGATCCCTGTCTCCTCCTCTGATGCTTCGGGGTACGTGATCTATGATCAGATGTCTCAAGTCATTCAGGGAGTGGCCCTTTAGGGCGAAGTGCCTTGCGACGGGTTGTTCAGATGGTTTGCCTAATAGGGCCTGCTTGATCGCGGACCTATGGAGGGCCATCCTCTCCCTGAGCGTCCTGATGGATTTGCCCACATACATTAGGTGACACGGGCATGTGAGAATATACACTATATGTGTCGGGGTGCATGTTACCACGTGTCTGATCTGATAGGACTTCTCTTTGTGCGGATGCTTGAACGAAGACCCTGTGATCATATTGTTGCAAGTGGTGCATTTAGGGCACTTATAACACCCTGGGGCCTTTAAGAATAAAGTGGAAGGTCGTTGTAGTTCTCTTTGGAACCCCGTGATGTCTGAATGCACAATGATGTCTCTAATGCTTTTGCCTCTGGTGAAGCATAACATCGGGCGTCTCTCTTTAAACGTGGGGAGTTTCGCATCAGAGGCTACTATGGGCCACAGTGCTCTGGCCGCCCTCTGAATGACTGGGCTGGCAGTGCTGAACTGATTCACGAACGGTATAACAGCCTGATTCTTGCGTTCAGTGGGTTTTAATAATGCTTCCCTCGGTATCGCCATTATCTCGGTCTTCTGTGCCTGGAGCTTTTGATAATTGTAACCCCGTTGGATGAATTTGTCAATCAGGGCATCCAGCTCACGGTCCAAAGTAGAGCGGTCACTAATGATCCTGGAGGCCCTGATCATCTGAGACCTACGTAACCCCTCCACCCGGCAGGCCCATAATAGCCGCTAGGGAGTCCATCTTTCAACCCATTTCCACATTCTTGGATGGAATATTGCAGCCCTTGATCGTCAAACACCATAACTACATTAAGGACACCACCAGTTTTCTGGAGCGGATCAATAATATAGGACGGGTCCCCCAAGGGACATGGTTATGTGTGATAGACGTAAAGAGCTTATACACAAGCATTCCCCACCAGGAAGGCCTGTTAGCCATGCAAAATTTTCTGATCAAAGAAAAGATGGACACTCTCAACATAGAGCTCTTTATGCAACTCCTCACCTTCACCCTAAAGAGGAATTACTTCATGTTTAACGGCACCTTTTTCCAACAACGAACAGGCTGTGCGATGGGGAGCAATGTCTCCCCATCATTCGCTAATGTCTTCATGTTCCAGGAAGAACAGAATGTATTTTTTGATAACCAGGACGTAGCGAAAAATATCCTGTTATTCGTCAGATATATTGACGACCTGTTCCTACTCTGGACCGGTGACAGAACGCGATTCGAACAACTGATAGAGGAAACCAACAGTAGACCCTCCACTATCAAATACACGTACAATATAAGCAGTGAATCGGTGAACTACCTGGACGTTAGGATAACAATCGATGAAGGTACTTTAAGCACCAGCCTGTTTACAAAACCTACAGATAAGAACGTTCTACTAAGGGCCAATAGTCACCATCCAAGACCACTGAAGGAGGGGTTACCTAGGTCTCAGATGATCAGGGCCTCCAGGATCATTAGTGACCGCTCTACTTTGGACCGTGAGCTGGATGCCCTGATTGACAAATTCATCCAACGGGGTTACAATTATCAAAAGCTCCAGGCACAGAAGACCGAGATAATGGCGATACCGAGGGAAGCATTATTAAAACCCACTGAACGCAAGAATCAGGCTGTTATACCGTTCGTGAATCAGTTCAGCACTGCCAGCCCAGTCATTCAGAGGGCGGCCAGAGCACTGTGGCCCATAGTAGCCTCTGATGCGAAACTCCCCACGTTTAAAGAGAGACGCCCGATGTTATGCTTCACCAGAGGCAAAAGCATTAGAGACATCATTGTGCATTCAGACATCACGGGGTTCCAAAGAGAACTACAACGACCTTCCACTTTATTCTTAAAGGCCCCAGGGTGTTATAAGTGCCCTAAATGCACCACTTGCAACAATATGATCACAGGGTCTTCGTTCAAGCATCCGCACAAAGAGAAGTCCTATCAGATCAGACACGTGGTAACATGCACCACGACACATATAGTGTATATTCTCACATGCCCGTGTCACCTAATGTATGTGGGCAAATCCATCAGGACGCTCAGGGAGAGGATGGCCCTCCATAGGTCCGCGATCAAGCAGGCCCTATTAGGCAAACCATCTGAACAACCCGTCGCAAGGCACTTCGCCCTAAAGGGCCACTCCCTGAATGACTTGAGACATCTGATCATAGATCACGTACCCCGAAGCATCAGAGGAGGAGACAGGGATCGGAGACTGTTGCACGTTGAATCCAAATGGATTTTCGAACTGGGCACTATTAGCCCAGGAGGGCTGAATGAAAAATTCTCATGGAACATTTTCATATAACTCAGACCGAGACCCCAGGTCTGCCCAGTGGGTCGGATTCATCCCACATTACGGATATCAACTGACAGCTCCGTTTTAGGGTCATTTCACCCACACATTTGTAGCTGACAGCACCTGGTGGAAGCATTTTTCTATTTAAGGCATCCAAACCCACATCCCTTCTGTGATTGGTATTTTGGGTCAGTACAACAGACAGGAGACATTTGTTGCCATTCTCTACAGTCTGTATTAAATCATAATTGCACGGGCTGACACATATAGAGCATCCCGGCATCCACCAGGTCCTGACAGATTTATCTATCCCTCTGCACCTGATACCCATCGAGCCCCATGGTAGAGTAGTGGTCCCCAGGTAAACAGACAGTACACTATGCGCACTTATAATTTTTCTTCCTTTCTAACAGCACGGTGGGCAAATGAGGCACTGGTCTGAACACCGAGGCACAAGCGTCTTGGTTGTCATAGCAACGCGGCCCTTCACTCACTCACTGCACAGGGATAGCTGTAGCTACTGGCGTCACGGTCACCATAGAAACCGGCACTATACGATTGACGTCACACAGCCGCGACCGGAAGTACGATTGCTCCGTTCTCACACCTGCACCGCGATTAACTCCACGGGGATATAAGGTAAGCTCATCCACACACTCACGTTATACACCTTGACAAAGGGGCATGTAAGCCCCGAAACGTTGGCTACTTGTAATTTCTTTTGAAATATAACTTCATTTACTGCACGAAAAAATCCTCGAGTGCCGCTGTGTCATTTTGGACTTCTGTATTATTTTTTCAGAGGGCACCGGGGTAACTTCAAGCCAGTTGGGAGAGTGCCAGACCGATTTGGGATCCATATATATATATATATATATATATATATATATATATATATATATATTACATACACACACCGCTCAAAAAAATAAGAATTTACTTACCGATAATTCTATTTCTCGGAGTCCGTAGTGGATGCTGGGGTTCCTGAAAGGACCATGGGGAATAGCGGCTCCGCAGGAGACAGGGCACAAAAGTAAAGCTTTCCGATCAGGTGGTGTGCACTGGCTCCTCCCCCTATGACCCTCCTCCAAGCCAGTTAGGTACTGTGCCCGGACGAGCGTACACAATAAGGGAGGAATTTTGAATCCCGGGTAAGACTCATACCAGCCACACCAATCACACCGTACAACTTGTGATCAAACCCAGTTAACAGTATGATAACAGAGGAGCCTCTGAAAGATGGCTTCCTAAACAATAACCCGAATTAGTTAACAATAACTATGTACAATTATTGCAGATAATCCGCACTTGGGATGGGCGCCCAGCATCCACTACGGACTCCGAGAAATAGAATTATCGGTAAGTAAATTCTTATTTTCTCTATCGTCCTAGTGGATGCTGGGGTTCCTGAAAGGACCATGGGGATTATACCAAAGCTCCCAAACGGGCGGGAGAGTGCGGATGACTCTGCAGCACCGAATGAGAGAACTCCAGGTCCTCCTTAGCCAGAGTATCAAATTTGTAAAATTTTACAAACGTGTTCTCCCCTGACCACGTAGCTGCTCGGCAAAGTTGTAATGCCGAGACCCCTCGGGCAGCCGCCCAAGATGAGCCCACCTTCCTTGTGGAGTGGGCCTTTACAGATTTAGGCTGTGGCAGGCCTGCCACAGAATGTGCAAGTTGGATTGTGCTACAGATCCAACGAGCAATCGTCTGCTTAGACGCAGGAGCACCCATCTTGTTGGGTGCATACAATATAAACAACGAGTCAGATTTTCTGACTCCAGCTGTCCTTGCAATATATATTTTTAATGCTCTGACAACGTCCAGTAACTTGGAGTCCTCCAAGTCACTTGTAGCCGCAGGCACTACAATAGGCTGGTTCAGATGAAATGCTGACACCACCTTAGGGAGAAAATGCGGACGAGTCCGCAGTTCTGCCCTGTCCGAATGGAAAATCAGATATGGGCTTTTGTAAGATAAAGCTGCCAGTTCTGACACTCTCCTGGCCGAAGCCAGGGCTAGTAACATGGTCACTTTCCATGTGAGATATTTTAAATCCACCTTTTTTAGTGGTTCAAACCAATGAGATTTTAGAAATTCCAAAACCACATTGAGATCCCACGGTGCCACTGGAGGCACCACAGGAGGCTGTATATGCAGCACTCCCTTAACAAAAGTCTGGACTTCAGGAACTGAAGCCAATTCTTTTTGAAAGAAAATCGACAGGGCCGAAATTTGAACCTTAATAGATCCCAATTTGAGACCCATAGACAATCCTGATTGCAGGAAATGTAGGAATCGACCCAGTTGAAATTCCTCCGTCGGAGCACTCCGATCCTCGCACCACGCATCATATCTTCGCCAAATGCGGTGATAGTGTTGCACGGTTACTTCCTTCCTTGCTTTAATCAAAGTAGGAATGACTTCTTCCGGCATGCCTTTTTCCTTTAGGATCCGGCGTTCAACCGCCATGCCGTCAAACGCAGCCGCGGTAAGTCTTGAAACAGACAGGGACCCTGCTGAAGCAAGTCCCTCCTTAGAGGTAGAGGCCACGGATCTTCCGTGATCATCTCTTGAAGTTCCGGGTACCAAGTCCTTCTTGGCCAATCCGGAACCACTAGTATCGTTCTTACGCCTCTTTGCCGTATAATTCTCAATACTTTTGGTATGAGAGGCAGAGGAGGAAACACATACACCGACTGGTACACCCAAGGCGTTACCAGCGCGTCCACAGCTATTGCCTGCGGATCTCTTGACCTGGCGCAATACCTGTCCAGTTTTTTGTTGAGGCGAGACGCCATCATGTCCACCATTGGTCTTTCCCAACGGGTTACCAGCATGTGGAAGACTTCCGGATGAAGTCCCCACTCTCCCGGGTGAAGGTCGTGTCTGCTGAGGAAGTCTGCTTCCCAGTTGTCCACTCCCGGGATGAACACTGCTGACAGTGCTATCACATGATTCTCTGCCCAGCGAAGAATCCTTGCAGCTTCTGCCATTGCACTCCTGCTTCTTGTGCCGCCCTGTTTGTTTACATGGGCGACTGCCGTGATGTTGTCCGACTGGATCAACACCGGTTTTCCTTGAAGCAGAGGTTCTGCCTGGCTTAGAGCATTGTAGATTGCTCTTAGTTCCAGAATGTTTATGTGAAGAGACTTTTCCAGGCTCGTCCACACTCCCTGGAAGTTTCTTCCTTGTGTGACTGCTCCCCAGCCTCTCAGGCTGGCGTCCGTGGTCACCAGGATCCAATCCTGTATGCCGAATCTGCGGCCCTCCAATAGATGAGCACTCTGCAACCACCACAGAAGAGATACCCTTGTCCTTGGAGACAGGGTTATCCGCTGGTGCATCTGAAGATGCGACCCTGACCATTTGTCTAACAGATCCCTCTGGAAAATTTGTGCATGGAATCTGCCGAATGGAATTGCTTCGTAAGAAGCCACCATTTTTCCCAGGACTCTTGTGCATTGACAGACACCTTTCCTGGTTTTAGGAGGTTCCTGACAAGCTCGGACAACTCCTTGGCTTTTTCCTCCGGGAGAAAAACCTTTTTCTGAACCGTGTCCAGAATCATCCCTAGGAACAGCAGACGAGTTGTCGGCATTAACTGGGATTTTGGAATATTCAGAATCCAGCCGTGCTGTTTTAGCACTTCTTGAGACAGTGCTAATCCCCTCTCTAGCTGTTCTCTGGACCTTGCCCTTATTAGGAGATCGTCCAAGTATGGGATAAATAATACGCCTTTTCTTCGAAGAAGAATCATCATCTCGGCCATTACCTTTGTAAAGACCCGAGGTGCCGTGGACAATCCGAACGGCAGCGTCTGAAACTGATAGTGACAGTTTTGTACAACGAACCTGAGGTACCCCTGGTGTGAGGGGTAAATTGGAACGTGGAGGTACGCATCCTTGATGTCCAAGGACACCATAAAGTCCCCTTCTTCCAGGTTCGCTATCACTGCTCTGAGTGACTCCATTTTGAACTTGAACTTCTTTATGTACAGGTTCAAGGACTTCAGATTTAGAATAGGTCTTACCGAGCCGTCCGGCTTCGGTACCACAAATAGAGTGGAATAATACCCCTTTCCCTGTTGTAGAAGAGGTACCTTGACTATCACCTGCTGAGAGTACAGCTTGTGAATGGCTTCCAAAACCGTCTCCCTTTCGGAGGGGGACGTTGGTAAAGCAGACTTCAGGAAACGGCGAGGCGGATCTGTCTCTAGTTCCAACCTGTACCCCTGAGATATTATCTGCAGGATCCAGGGATCTACCTGCGAGTGAGCCCACTGCGCGCTGAAATTCTTGAGACGACCGCCCACCGCCCCCGAGTCCGCTTGAGAAGCCCCAGCGTCATGCTGAGGCTTTTGTAGAAGCGGGGGAGGGCTTCTGTTCCTGGGAAGGAGCTGCCTGTTGGTGTCTCTTCCCCCTTCCTCTGCCTCGTGGCAGATATGAATATCCCTTTGCTCTCTTGTTTTTAAAGGAACGAAAGGGCTGCGGTTGAAAAGTCGGTGTCTTTTTCTGTTGGGGAGTAGCTTGAGGTAAAAAGGTGGATTTCCCGGCTGTAGCCGTGGCCACCAAATCTGATAGACCGACTCCAAATAACTCCTCCCCTTTATACGGCAAAACTTCCATATGCCGTTTTGAGTCCGCATCGCCTGACCACTGTCGCGTCCATAAACTTCTTCTGGCCGAAATGGACATAGCACTTACCCGTGATGCCAGTGTGCAGATATCCCTCTGTGCATCACGCATATAAAGAAATGCATCCTTTATTTGCTCTAAAGACAGTAAAACATTGTCCCTATCCAGGGTATCAATATTTTCAATCAGGGACTCTGACCAAACTACTCCAGCACTGCACATCCAGGCTGACGCTATAGCTGGTCGTAGTATAACACCTGTATGTGTGTATATACTTTTTTGGATATGTTCCATCCTCCTATCTGTTGGATCTTTAAGTGCGGCCGTCTCAGGAGAGGGTAACGCCACTTGTTTAGATAAGCGTGTGAGTGCCTTATCCACCCTAGGAGGTGTTTCCCAGCGCGCCCTAACCTCTGACGGGAAAGGGTATAAAGCTAATAACTTCTTTGAAATTAGCATCTTTTTATCGGGGGCAACCCACGCTTCATCACATACATCATTTAGTTCTTCTGATTCAGGAAAAACTATAGGTAGTTTTTTCACACCCCACATAATACCCTGTTTAGTGGTACCTGTAGTATCAGCTAAATGTAACGCCTCCTTCATTGCCAAAATCATATAACGTGTGGCCCTACTGGAAAATACGGTTGATTCGTCACCGTCGCCACTGGAATCAGTGCCTGTGTCTGGGTCTGTGTCGACCGACTGAGGCAAAGGGCGTTTTACAGCCCCTGACGGTGTTTGAGGCGCCTGGACAGGCACTAACTGATTGTCCGGCCGTCTCATGTCGTCAAACGACTGCTTTAGCGTGTTGACACTATCCCGTAATTCCATAAATAAAGGCATCCATTCTGGTGTCGACCCCCTAGGAGGTGACATCCCCATATTTGGCAATTGCTCCGCCTCCACACCAATATCGTCCTCATACATGTCGACACACACGTACCGACACACAGCAGACACACAGGGAATGCTCTTAACGAAGACAGGACCCCACTAGCCCTTTGGGGAGACAGAGGGAGAGTTTGCCAGCACACACCAAAAGCGCTATATATGACAGGGATAGCCTTATAATAAGTGCTCCCTGTATAGCTGCTTTTATAATATAATTTTTGCCACTATTTTGCCCCCCCTCTCTTGTTTTACCCTGTTTCTGTAGTGCAGTGCAGGGGAGAGACCTGGGAGCCGTCCTGACCAGCGGAGCTGTGTAAGGAAAATGGCTCTGTGTGCTGAGGAGATAGGCCCCGCCCCTTTTCCGGCGGGCTCGTCTCCCGCTCTTTAGTGTATTCTGGCAGGGGTTAAATATCTCCATATAGCCCCGGAGGCTATATGTGAGGTATTTTTTAGCCAAATAGGTTTTCATTTGCCTCCCAGGGCGCTCCCCTCCCAGCGCCCTGCACCCTCAGTGACTGCCGTGTGAAGTGTGCTGAGAGGAAAATGGCGCACAGCTGCAGTGCTGTGCGCTACCTTTAGAAGACTGAGGAGTCTTCTGCCGCCGATTCTGGACCTCTTCATGTTTCAGCATCTGCAAGGGGGCCGGCGGCGAGGCTCCGGTGACCATCCAGGCTGTACCTGTGATCGTCCCTCTGGAGCTGATGTCCAGTAGCCAAGAAGCCAATCCATCCTGCACGCAGGTGAGTTCACTTCTTCTCCCCTAAGTCCCTCGTTGCAGTGATCCTGTTGCCAGCAGGACTCACTGTAAAATAAAAAACCTAAGCTAAACTTTCTCTAAGCAGCTCTTTAGGAGAGCCACCCAGATTGCACCCTTCTCGGCCGGGCACAAAAATCTAACTGGCTTGGAGGAGGGTCATAGGGGGAGGAGCCAGTGCACACCACCTGATCGGAAAGCTTTACTTTTGTGCCCTGTCTCCTGCGGAGCCGCTATTCCCCATGGTCCTTTCAGGAACCCCAGCATCCACTAGGACGATAGAGAAAATAAAGAGAACACTAAAATAACACATCCTAGATATGACTGAATGAAAATAATAAATAAATACTTTGTTCTTTACATAGTTCAATGTGCCGACAACAAAATCACGGCATGACTGAATATACCCAGGTCATATTTTGAAGAACTGAGCAGCCACCAAAGAAGCTTGGGAGGTGTCTATTGACGGAGCATTCACGACCGATTAAGTCCAAACATCTGGACTTTTTGACGACCCCTTCCTTCAAAGGAACATTTGAACGTTAGACTAAGCGCACTGACCTATAAAACTCTTTCCACATATATATATATATATATATATATATATATATATATATATATATATATATATATCTGGGACCGAATGTATATATCAGAATACTCGTACAATATATTCTGGCACAGTTACACTTGTTCTTAACTAACGCTGTCTTATCGACATGTAGAATACTTAAGGGTTTGTAAAACCATGGCGCTGATGTACAGGCGGGTTTACAAAGTAGACCTTGCCCTGCAGTCCTAGAGACCAGTCGCATCTATTTTAGAAAATGGCGCCCAGCGTCTCACCAGCAATAGATGGCGCCCTGGGCCGAGGGATGGGCTACAGGTCAAGCACCGGCTCCCCTATGCTGGACTTCACCACCTAGTACTGTGGAGTCTTATTAAAAGTGGACATTAGTATATCTGACCTGTACTCCTATGCACTGGTGGATATAGGGGGGTCCCTGCTCAGTCACAGTGTCCACGCCAGCGTCGCAGTCTGTCTCCCTAGTCTGCGATCGGAGCGCGATTTAATGACGGGTCCCACACGGGGGACCCTCCCTTACCTCCTCCCCGTAGCTGCCACGTGAACCAGGAGAGCATCTACGACTGTGTGCCTAAGCCGGACTGTTTCCGCCGCAAGTACCCGGGAACTGAGCCAGCGGGAGTATGTGACACAGCTTGGGAGGTGATGGCGCTGCAGTACTGAAGTGTCACCATGGCATACAGCACTGACTGCCCAGTTTTGAAGACTATTTCGGTCAGAAAAACCTTTTCAGGGCTGCCCAGTGCAGCCCACCTATTAAATGACCTGCTTCTGCAGACACCAGCTGAAAACTGAGCTCACAGTACGAAGGCCCCAATGCATCTTGGGACAGCTAAAGTTTTAACCTGTTGGTGCCTGGATCTCTCTCTACACTCCCAATGTTTTCTCTGTGGAACACAGTGTACCCCACTGCAGAAACACACATTTACTAGCAGATAAAAAAAAAAAAAAGATTTTACTTACCGGTAAATCTATTTCTCGTAGTCCGTAGTGGATGCTGGGGACTCCGTAAGGACCATGGGAAATAGACGGGCTCTGCAGGAGACATGGGCACTTTAAGAAAGAATTTAGATTCTGGTGTGCTCTGACTCCTCCCTCTATGTCCCTCCTCCAGACCTCAGTTAGAGAAACTGTGCCCGGAAGAGCTGACAGTACAAGGAAAGGATTTTGGGAATCCAGGGTAAGACTCATACCAGCCACAACAATCACACCGTATAACTTGTGATAACTTTACCCAGTTAACAGTATGAACAATAACAGAGCATCAGATAAACCCTGATGCAACTATAACATAACCCTTATTTAAGCAATAACTATATATAAGCATTGCAGAAGAAGTCCGCACTTGGGACAGGCGCCCAGCATCCACTACGGACTACGAGAAATAGATTTACCGGTAAGTAAAATCTTATTTTCTCTAACGTCCTAGTGGATGCTGGGGACTCCGTAAGGACCATGGGGATTATACCAAAGCTCCCAAACGGGCGGGAGAGTGCGGATGACTCTGCAGCACCGAATGAGCAAACACAAGGTCCTCCTCAGCCAGGGTATCAAACTTGTAGAACTTTGCAAAGGTGTTTGACCCTGACCAAGTAGCCGCTCGGCAAAGCTGTAATGCCGAGACCCCTCGGGCAGCCGCCCAAGAAGAGCCCACCTTCCTTGTGGAATGGGCCTTAACTGATTTAGGCAGCGGCAACCCAGCCGCAGAATGAGCCTGCTGAATCGTGTTACAGATCCAGCGAGCAATAGTTTGCTTTGAAGCAGGCGCCCCAAGCTTGTTGGAAGCATACAGGATAAACAAAGATTCTGTTTTCCTGACCTTAGCCGTTCTGGCTACATAAACCTTCAAAGCCCTGACCACATCCAGTGACTCGGAATCCTCAAAGTCAGTAGTAGCCACAGGCACCACGTTAGGTTGGTTTATATGAAAGGATGAAACCACTTTTGGCAGAAATTGTGGGCGGGTCCGCAATTCTGCTCTATCCGCATGGAAAACCAGATAAGGGCTTTTATGTGACAAAGCCGCCAATTCTGACACAAGCCTAGCCGAAGCCAAGGCTAATAGCATGACCACCTTCCACGTGAGATATTTCAATTCCACCGTCTTTAGTGGTTCAAACCAGTGCGATTTCAGGAAACTCACACCACATTAAGATCCCAAGGTGCCACTGGAGGCACAAAAGGGGGGCTGAATATGCAGCACTCCCTTTACAAACGTCTGAACTTCAGGCAGAGAAGCCACTTCTTTTTGAAAGAAAATGGATAAGGCCAAAATCTGAACCTTAATGGAACCCAATTTTAGGCCCAAAGTCACTCCCGCCTGTAGGAAGTGAAGGAAACGGCCCAGCTGGAATTCCTCCGTAGGGGCATTCCTGGCCTCACACCAAGCCACATATATTCGCCGTATACGGTGATAATGTTGAGCTGTCACATTCTTCCTAGCCTTTATCAGCGTAGGAATAACTTCATCCAGAATGCCTTTTTCTGCTAGGATCCGGCGTTGAACCGCCATGCCGTCAAACGCAGCCGCGGTAAGTCTTGGAACAGACAGGGCCCCTGTTGCAACAAGTCCTGTCTTAGAGGCAGAGGCCACGGATCCTCTGTGAGCATTTCTTGCAGAACTGGATACCAAGTCCTTCTTGGCCAATCCGGAACAATGAGTATTGTTCTCACTCCTCTTTTTCTTATGATTCTCAGCACCTTGGGTATGAGAGGAAGAAGAGGAAATACATAGACTGACTGGAACACCCACGGTGTCACCAGTGCGTCCAGAGCTATCGCCTGAGGGTCCCTTGACCTGGCGCAATATCGCTGTAGCTTTTTGTTGAGGCGGGATGCCATCATGTCCACCTGTGGCAGTTCCCACCGACTTGCACTCTGCGTGAAGACTTCTTGTCGTGCCTGCTGAGGAAGTCTGCTTCCCAGTTGTCCACTCCCGGAATGAACACTGCTGACAGTGCGCTTACGTGATTCTCCGCCTAGCGAAGAATTCTGGTGGCTTCTACCATCGCCACCCTGCTCTGTGTGCCGCCTTGGCGATTTACATGAGCCACTGCGGTGATGTTGTCTGACTGAATCAGAACCGGTTGGTCGCGAAGCAGGGACTCCGCTTGACGTAGGGCGTTGTATATGGCCCTTAGTTCCAGGATGTTGATGTGAAGGCAAGTCTCCTGACTTGACCACAGCCCTTGGAAATTTCTTCCCTGTGTGACTGCCCCCCACCCTCGGAGGCTTGCATCCGTGGTCACCAGGAGCCAGTCCTGAATGCAGAATCTGCGACCCTCGAGAAGGTGAGCACTCTGCAGCCACCACAGGAGAGACACCCTGGCCCTGGGGGATAGGGTGATCAACCGATGCATCTGAAGATGTGATCCGGACCACTTGTCCAACAGTTCCCATTGAAAGGTCCTCGCATGGAACCTGCCGAAGGGAATGGCCTTGTATGATGCCACCATCTTTCCCAGGACTCGCGTGCAGTGATGCACAGACACCTGTTTTGGTTTTAATAGGTCTCTGACCAGTGTCATGAGCTCCTGAGCCTTCTCCATCGGGAGATAAACCCTCTTCTGGTCTGTGTCCAGAATCATGCCCAGAAAGGCAGACGAGTCGTAGGAATCAACTGCGACTTAATAAATAATAATAATAATAACCCTTTCCTTGTTGAAGGAGGGGAACCTTGACCACCACCTGCTTAAGATACAATTTGTGAATTGCAGCTAACACTATTTCCCTCTCTAAGGGGGAAGCTGGCAGGGCCGATTTGAGGTATCGGTGAGGGGGCATCTCTTCGAATTACAGCTTGTATCCCTGAGACACAATCTCTATCGCCCAGGGATCCACCTGGGAGTGAACCCACTTGTGGCTGAAATTTCGGAGACGCGCCCCCACCGGGCCTAGCTCCGCCTGTGGAGCCCCAGCGTCATGCGGTGGATTTAGTGGAAGCCGGGGAGGACTTCTGTTCCTGGGAACTAGCTGTGTTGCGCAGCTTCTTCCCTCTGCCCCTGGCAAGAAAGGACGCACCTCGGACTTTCTTGCCTTTTCGTGATCGAAAGGACTGCATTTGGTAATACGGTGCTTTCTTAGGCTGTGAGGGAACATATGGCAAAAAATGTGACTTTCCAGCAGTAGCTGTGGAGACCAGGTCCGTGAGACCCTCCCCAAACAATTCCTCACCCTTGTAAGGTAAAACCTCCATGTGCCGCTTTGAGTCGGCATCACCTGTCCATTGCCGAGTCCACAGGACCCTTCTGGCAGAAATAGACATTGCATTTATTCTAGAGCCCAGTAGGCTAATGTCTCTTTGAGCATCTCTCATATATAGGACAGCGTCTTTTATATGCCCCAGGGTCATTAATATAGTATCCTTGTCTAAGGTATCCAGTTCCTCAGATAAGGTATCCGTCCATGCTGCTACAGCACTACACACCCAGGCCGACGCAATTGCCGGCCTTAGTAAGGTACCTGAATGTGTATAAATGGACTTCAGGGTACCCTCTTGCTTTCTATCCGCAGCATCTTTTAGGGTGGCCGTATCCTGTGACGGCAGGGCTACCCTCTTGGATAAGCGTGTTAAAGCTTTGTCCACCCTAGGGGAGGATTCCCAGCGTAACCTGTCCGTTGGCGGGAAAGGATATGCCATAAGCATCCGTTTGGAAATCTGCAGTTTTTTATCTGGAGATTCCCAAGCCTTTTCACATAACTCATTTAGCTCATGTGAAGGGGGAAAGGTCACCACCTGCCTTTTTTCCCCATACATATGAACCCTCTTGTCAGGGACTGGGGTTTCCTCTGTGATGTGCAACACATCCTTAATTGCTATAATCATATAACGGATGGATTTAGCCAATTTAGGCTGTAACTTTGCATCATCGTAATCGACACTGGAGTCAGAATCCATGTCGGTATCTGTGTCAACAATTTGGGATAGTGGGCGCTTCTGAGACCCTGACGGCCTCTGCGACATAGGATCAGGCATGGGCTGAGACCCCGACTGTCCTAAGGTTTCAGCTTTATCCAACCTTTTATGCAAGGAATTAACATTATCATTTAAAACCTTCCACATATCCATCCAATCAGGTGTCGGCGCCGTCGGCGGAGACACCACATTCATTTGCTCCCGCTCTGCTTCCACATAGCCTTCCTCGTCAAACATGTCGACACAAGCGTACCGACACACCACACACACAGGGGATGCTCTTTTTGAAGACAGTTCCCCTACAAGGCCCTTTGGAGAGACAGAGAGAGAGAGTATGCTAGCACACACCCCAGCGCTATATTATCCAGGAATCACACAGTAACTTAGTGTTAACCCAGTAGCTGCTGTATATTATGTTTTTGCGCCTAATTTATGTGCCCCCCCTCTCTTTTTACCCTCTTCTACCGTGAATCTGCAGGGGAGAGCCTGGGGAGCTTCCTCTCAGCGGAGCTGTGGAGAAAAAAAGATTTTACTCACCGGTAAATATTTCTCGTAGTCCGTAGTGGATGCTGGGGACTCCGTAAGGACCATGGGGAATAGACGGGCTCCGCAGAAGACTGGGCACTCTAAGAAAGATTTAGTACTACTGGTGTGCACTGGCTCCTCCCTCTATGCCCCTCCTCCAGACCTCAGTTAAGAAAACTGTGCCCGGAAGAGCTGACATTACATGGAAAGGATTTTGGAATCCAGGGTAAGACTCATACCAGCCACACCAATCACACCGTATAACTTGTGATAAACTTACCCAGTCACCAGTATGAACAACAACAGAGCATCAAACAATGGATGCCAACATAACATAACCCTTTATTAAGCAATAACTATATATACGTATTGCAGAAAGTCCGCACTTGGGACGGGCGCCCAGCATCCACTACGGACTACGAGAAATAGATTTACCGGTGAGTAAAATCTTATTTTCTCTAACGTCCTAGTGGATGCTGGGGACTCCGTAAGGACCATGGGGATTATACCAAAGCTCCCAAACGGGCGGGAGAGTGCGGATGACTCTGCAGCACCGAATGGGCAAACACAAGGTCCTCCTCAGCCAGGGTATCAAACTTGTAGAACTTAGCAAATGTGTTTGAACCCGACCAAGTAGCTGCTCGGCAAAGCTGTAATGCCGAGACCCCTCGGGCAGCCGCCCAAGAAGAGCCCACTTTCCTTGTGGAATGGGCTTTTACTGATTTTGGATGCGGCAATCCAGCCGCAGAATTAGCCTGCTGAATCGTGTTACAGATCCAGCGAGCAATGGTTTGCTTTGAAGCAGGAGCACCCAGCTTGTTGGATGCATACAGGATAAACAGCGAGTCAGTTTTCCTGACTCCAGCCGTCCTGGCTACATAGATCGTCAAAGCCCTGACTACATCAAGCAACTTGGAATCCTCCAAGTCACGAGTAGCCGCAGGCACCACAATAGGTTGGTTCAAATGAAAAGATGACACCACCTTCGGCAGAAATTGCGGACGAGTCCGTAATTCTGCCCTGTCCATATGGAAAACCAGATAGGGGCTTTTACATGACAAAGCCGCCAATTCTGACACACGCCTAGCCGAAGCTAAGGCCAATAGCATGACCACCTTCCACGTGAAATACTTTAGCTCCACGGTCTTAAGTGGCTCAAACCAGTGGGATTTCAGGAAACCCAACACCAAGTTGAGATCCCAAGGTGCCACTGGTGGCACAAAAGAGGGCTGAATATGCAGCACTCCCTTAACAAACGTCTGAACTTCAGGAAGAGAAGCCAGTTCTTTTGAAAGAAAATGGATAGGGCCGAAATCTGGACCTTTATGGACCCCAACTTCAAGCCCATAGTCACTCCAGACTGTAGGAAGTGCAGGAACCGGCCCAGCTGGAATTTCTCTGTAGGGGCCTTCCTGGCCTCACACCAGGCAACATATTTTCGCCATATACGGTGATAGTGTTTTGCTGTCACGTCCTTCCTAGCCTTTATCAGCGTAGGAATAACTTCATCCGGAATGCCTTTTTCCGCTAGGATCCTGCGTTCAACCGCCATGCCGTCAAACGCAGCCGCGGTAAGTCTTGGAACAGACAGGGCCCCTGTTGCAACAGGTCCTGTCTGAGAGGCATAGGCCATGGGTCCTCTGTGAGCATTTCTTACAGTTCCGGGTACCAAGTCCTTCTTGGCCAATCCGGAACAATGAGTATTGTTCTCACTCCTCTTTTTCTTACGATTCTCAGCACCTTGGGTATGAGAGGAAGAAGAGGAAACACATAGACCGACTGGAACACCCACGGTGTTACTAGTGCGTCCACAGCTATCGCCTGAGGGTCTCTTGACCTGGCGCAATATCTCTGCAGCTTTTTGTTGAGACGGGACGCCATCATGTCCACCTGTGGCAGTTCCCATCGATTTGTAATCTGAGTGAAGACTTCGTGATGAAGTCCCCACTCTCCCGGGTGGAGGTCGTGCCTGCTGAGGAAGTCTGCTTCCCAGTTGTCCACTCCCGGAATGAACACTGCTGACAGTGCTTGCACGTGATTCTCCGCCCAACGAGAATCCTGGTGGCTTCCGCCATCGCCACTCTGCTTCTTGTGCCGCCCTGGCGGTTTACATGAGCCACTGCGGTGATGTTGTCTGACTGAATCAGCACCGGTTGGTTGCGAAGCAGAGGCTCCGTTTGACTCAGGGCGTTGTATATGGCCCTTAGTTCCAGGATATTTATGTGCAGACAAGCCTCCTGACTTGACCACAACCCTTGGAAGTTTCTTCCCTGAGTGACTGCCCCCCATCCTCGGAGGCTCGCATCCGTGGTCACCAGGACCCAATCCTGTATGCCGAACCTGCGGCCCTCGAGAAGGTGAGCACTCTGCAGCCACCACAGAAGAGACACCCTGGCCCTCGGGCACAGGGTGATTGGCCGATGCATCTGAAGATGCGATCCGGACCACTTGTCCAACAGATCCCACTGAAAGATCCTCGCATGGAACCTGCCGAAGGGAATGGCTTCGTACGATGCCACCATCTTTCCCAGGACTCGCGTGCAGTGATGCACCAACACCTGTTTCGGTTTTAAGAGGTCTCTGACTAGAGTCACGAGCTCCTGAGCCTTCTCCGCCGGGAGAAACACCTTCTTCTGGTCTGTGTCCAGAATCATGCCCAGAAAGGGCAGACGCGTCGTAGGAATCAGCTGCGACTTTGGGATATTCAGAATCCAGCCATGCTGCTGCAACACTTCCTGAGAGTGTGCTACGCTGATCAGCAACTGCTCTCTGGACCTCGCCTTTATGAGGAGATCGTCCAAGTATGGGATAACTGTGACTCCTTGCTTTCTCAGGATCACCATCATTTCTGCCATTACCTTGGTAAATATTCTCGTTGCCGCGGAGAGCCCAAACTGCAACGTCTGGAATTGGTAATGACAGTCATGTACCACAAATCTGAGGTACTCCTGATGAGGTGGATTAATGGGGACATGCAAGTAAGCATCCTTGATGTCCAGAGACACCATAAAATCCCCCTCTTCCAGGCTTGCAATGACCGCTCTGAGCGATTCCATTTTGAACTTGTATCTTTTCAGATAAATGTTCAGGGACTTTAAATTCAATATGGGTCTGACCGAACCGTCCGGTTTCGGTACCACAAACATTGTGGAATAGTATCCCCTTCCCTGTTGAAGGAGGGGAACCTTTACCACCACCTGCTGGAGATATAACCTGTGAATTGCCGCTAACACTACTTCCCTTTCCATGGGGGAAGCTGGCAGGGCCGATTTGAGGTAACGGTGAGGGGGCATCACTTCGAATTCCAGCTTGTATCCCTGAGACACAATCTGTATAGCCCAGGGATCCACCTGTGAGCAAATCCACTGGTGGCTGAAATTTCGGAGACGCGCCCCCACCGCTCCTGGCTCCACCTGTGGAGCCCCAGCGTCATGCGGTGGATTTAGTGGAAGCCGGGGAGGACTTCTGTTCCTGGGAACTAGCTGTATGGTGCAGCTTCTTTCCTCTACCCCTGCCTCTGGCAAGAAAGGATGCACCTCTGACTTTCTTGCTTCTTTGTGATCGAAAGGACTGCATTTGGTAATACGATGCTTTCTTAGGCTGTGAGGGAATATATGGCAAAAAATTTGACTTCCCAGCCGTAGCTGTGGAAACTAGGTCCGAGAGAACGTCCCCAAACAATTCCTCACCCTTGTGGGGTAAAACCTCCATGTGCTTTTTAGAGTCGGCATCGCCTGTCCATTGCCGAGTCCACAGGACCCTTCTGGCAGAAATTGACATTGCATTAATTCTAGAGCCCAGTAGGCAAATGTCCCTCTGGGCATCCCTCATATATAGGACAGCGTCTTTTATATGCCACAGGGTCAGTAAAATAGTATCCTTGTCTAAGGTATCCAGTTCCTCAGACAGTGTATCTGTCCATGCTGCTACAGCACTACACATCCAGGCCGACGCAATTGCCGGCCTCAGTAGAGTACCTGAATGTGTATAAACAGACTTCAGGATACCTTCCTGCTTCCTATCCGCAGGATCCTTTAGCGAGGCCGTATCCTGTGACGGCAGGGCCACCTTCTTAGATAAGCGTGTCAGAGCTTTACCTACCCTAGGGGAGGATTCCCAGAGCATCCTGTCCGTTGGCGGGAAAGGGTACGCCATAAGTAACCTTTTGGAAATCAGCACTTTCTTATCAGGAGAATCCCAAGCTTTTTCAGAACTCATTTAACTCATGTGAAGGGGGAAAAGTCACCTCTTGCTTTTTCTCCCCATACATATAAACCCTCATGTCAGGGACAGGGTTTACCTCTGATATGTGCAATACATCCTTCATTGCTATAATCATGTAGCGGATGGCTTTAACCATTTTAGGCTGCAATTTTGCATCATCGTCATCGACACTGGAGTCAGAATCCGTGTCGATATCTGTGTCAACAATTTGGGATAGTGGGTGCTTCTGAGACCCTGACAGCCTCTGCGCTGTAGGATCAGGCATGGGCTGAGACCCCGACTGTCCCAAGGCATCAGCTTTATCCAACCTTTTATGCAAGGAGTTTACATTATCATTTAACACCTTCCACATATCCATCCAATCAGGTGTCGGCGGAGACACGTCATTCATCTGCACCTGCTCTGCCTCCACATAGCTCTCCTCGTCAAACATGTCGACACACTCGTACCGACACACCACACACACAGGGGATGCTCTATATGAGGACAGGACCCCCACAAGGCCTTTTGGAGAGACAGAGAGAGAGTATGCCAGCACACACCCCAGCGCTATATGACCCAGGAATCACACAGTAACTTAGTGTTTACCCAGTAGCTGCTGTATATATGATTAATGCGCTAAATTTATGTGCCCCCTCTCTTTTTACCCTCTTTCTACCGTGAGTCTGCAGGGGAGAGCCTGGGGAGGTTCCTCTCAGCGGAGCGGTGGAGAGAAAATGGCGCTGGTGAGTGCTGAGGAAGAAGGCCCCGCCCCCTCAGCGGCGGGCTTCTGTCCCGCGATTTTGTGTAAAATTAATGGCGGGGGCTCATGCATAATACAGTGCCCAGCTGTATATATGCTGCTTTTTTGCCAGGAGGTAATCAATTGCTGCCCAGAGCGCCCCCCCCTGCGCCCTACAGTGACCGGAGTGTGTGGGTTAGTGTGGGCGCAATGGCGCACAGCTGCAGTGCTGTGCGCTACCTTATATGAAGACAGGAGTCTTCTGCCGCCGACTTTGACGTCTTCTTGCTTCAACCCGCCGGCTTCTGTCTTCTGGCTCTGCGAGGGGGACAGCGGCGCGGCTCCGGGAACGGACGACCAAGGTTAGGTTCCTGTGTTCGATCCCTCTGGAGCTAATGGTGTCCAGTAGCCTAAGAAGCGCAACCTAGCCGCAGTTAGTAGGTTTGCTTCTCTCCCCTCAGTCCCACGTAGCAGAGAGTCTGTTGCCAGCAGAAGCGCTCTGAAAATAAAAAACCTAACTAAAATACTTTCTTATTAGCAAGCTCAGGAGAGCTCACTAAAATGCACCCAGCTCTGTCCGGACACAGACTCTAACTGAGTTATGGAGGAGGGGCATAGAGGGAGGAGCCAGTGCACACCAGTAGTACTAAATCTTTCTTAGAGTGCCCAGTCTCCTGCGGAGCCAGTCTATTCCCCATGGTCCTTACGGAGTCCCCAGCATCCACTAGGACGTTAGAGAAAATGGCACTGGTGAGTGCTGAGGAAGAAGCCCCGCCCCCTCAGCGGCGGGTTTCTGTCCCGCGTTTATGTACAGTATTATGGCGGGGGCTCATACATATATACAGTGCCCAACTGTATATATGCCTAACTTTTGCCAAGAGGTCCTAATTGCTGCCCAGGGCGCCCCCCCCCCCCCCCTGCGCCCTGCACCCTACAGTGACCGGAGTATGTGGGTGTAGTGTGGGAGCAATGGCGCACAGCTGCAGTGCTGTGCGCTACCTCAGTGAAGACTGGAGTCTTCTGCCGCCGATTTCGAAGTCTTCTTGCTTCTTCCACCCGGCTTCTGTCTTCGGCTCTGCGAGGGGGACGGTGGCGCGGCTCCGGGATCGGACGACAAAGGGTGAGATCCTGTGTACGATCCCTCTGGAGCTAATGGTGTCCAGTAGCCTAAGAAGCAGGACCTATCTGCAGAGAGTAGGGCTGCTTCTCTCCCCTCAGTCCCACGATGCAGGGAGTCTGTTTTCTTATAGCAAGCTCAGGAGAGCTCACTAAATAGCACCCAGCTCGTCCGGGCACAGATTCAAACTGAGGTCTGGAGGAGGGACATAGAGGGGGGAGCCAGAGCACACCAGAATCTAAATTCTTTCTTAAAGTGCCCATGTCTCCTGCGGAGCCCGTCTATTCCCCATGGTCCTTACGGAGTCCCCAGCATCCACTAGGACGTTAGAGAAATTATATTAAGTTTTATATGTTAGTAAATGTGTTTTAACCGTGGTAGCCCAATATTGGTTGAGATAGAATTAAAATCGATCTGAAAGCGATCAAAATTTAACAAAATTGACCTTTAGTAAATATACCCATCTTTTCACCTGAAAACAGAATTTTTCGGGCTCACAAAACGGTATCTAATTGAATTGCCCAAAGCTAAAAAATGCATATGTTCCATTTTTGCACCCAAAAAAATACCAGGGCTAACTGAATTACCCCCTCATTTTTTTTCTACACAAAATGCATAACATTAATTGAAAAGAAAAATCTAAAAAATATTTGAAACAATAATTTATTTTGTACTAGCTAAAATATGAAATGTGACAGTGTATTAAATGCATTAATTAAAGCAAGTTTTATAGTGGCACTTTCAGATTGTAGCACCTTAAATCACATGTAGGTTCAATAACTGAGAAGGACAAAAAAAATAATAAATTCACATAAAGGGATTAGTGGAAACGGTGACAAACTGAAACACAAAAAAGTTAAACTCAAGGAATTTCAAAGTGTTCAAATCTGATAAGGTAAAATGACACGACATAGGGGGAAAGGTCATATTGCAAGTCCAAAGGCACTGACTATACAGTACATAGTCTTGTTCTCCCATCTCACAGTGCAGCTCCCTGCAAAAGACAAACAAAAATAAATTATATATAAACTCCCGGCTATATAATTGGAAACAGCAATATGAACTTAAGGCTGCAGACACAATTTTTTTTTTTTTAAACACGAGCAGATTTCTGTTTGATTTAGGTATGAACAGCCATTATGCACATAAACATTAGAGCAAGTGCAAAAAAGCATAGCGTATGCAATGTCCAGTGTCCATCTACAATGTTCATGCATATACTCTACCAATTCACTATAGTGATCTATGACCCCATTTATATATATATATTTATAATATACTGTCTTGTGTTGGGGGCGGGGCGACTGACACCGAGTTGGTTGGCCAGTGGCTAGCGAGGAAAGCATTGTCTCTAGTCAGTGACAGGGTCGCGGAAATACATTTTGCTGGTGTGATGCTGGAACCAATGCTCATGCTGTCTGTGCCATCCTGACAATCCTGAATAACCTACAGCAAGCTGGCTCAGCATGACACGTGTGGGCAATCAATCACTGCATGGTTTGCCACAAGATATCCACATACACACTAGACACCTAGGAGTTTATTTATCAAGAGTCAGGTTGTAAAACCCATAATTTAAGATCATGTTTCTGCCCGGTATTTAAAAGGGCTACGTCTTGCTAGTAGAAGCAATGTCCTTTAACATAACGCGCAGAAAGATGATCTGAAATTATGGGTTTAAAAACCACACTATTGATAAATAGAAGTGCTGACCTACTCTTCCTTCAGCATGTCATTTAAAGGAAGAAGTTGAAGAGAAGGAGCTGTACGCTAGAAATAGCTAACCAGTTAAGTTTTAGTACCTAAGCCCTCACTATACCCCTCTGTCAGCAGTGTCCCCCAGATGGATGAAGGTGAAAAGAATAATAAGAATTTACTTACCGATAATTCTATTTCTCGGAGTCCGTAGTGGATGCTGGGGTTCCTGAAAGGACCATGGGGAATAGCGGCTCCGCAGGAGACAGGGCACAAAAAGTAAAGCTTTCCGATCAGGTGGTGTGCACTGGCTCCTCCCAACATGACCCTCCTCCAAGCCTCAGTTAGGTACTGTGCCCGGACGAGCGTACACAATAAGGGAGGAATTTTGAATCCCGGGTAAGACTCATACCAGCCACACCAATCACACCGTACAACTTGTGATCAAACCCAGTTAACAGTATGATAACAGAGGAGCCTCTGAAAGATGGCTTCCTAAACAATAACCCGAATTAGTTAACAATAACTATGTACAATTATTGCAGATAATCCGCACTTGGGATGGGCGCCCAGCATCCACTACGGACTCCGAGAAATAGAATTATCGGTAAGTAAATTCTTATTTTCTCTATCGTCCTAGTGGATGCTGGGGTTCCTGAAAGGACCATGGGGATTATACCAAAGCTCCCAAACGGGCGGGAGAGTGCGGATGACTCTGCAGCACCGAATGAGAGAACTCCAGGTCCTCCTTAGCCAGAGTATCAAATTTGTAAAATTTTACAAACGTGTTCTCCCCTGACCACGTAGCTGCTCGGCAAAGTTGTAATGCCGAGACCCCTCGGGCAGCCGCCCAAGATGAGCCCACCTTCCTTGTGGAGTGGGCCTTTACAGATTTAGGCTGTGGCAGGCCTGCCACAGAATGTGCAAGTTGGATTGTGCTACAGATCCAACGAGCAATCGTCTGCTTAGACGCAGGAGCACCCATCTTGTTGGGTGCATACAATATAAACAACGAGTCAGATTTTCTGACTCCAGCTGTCCTTGCAATATATATTTTTAATGCTCTGACAACGTCCAGTAACTTGGAGTCCTCCAAGTCACTAGTAGCCGCAGGCACTACAATAGGCTGGTTCAGATGAAATGCTGACACCACCTTAGGGAGAAAATGCGGACGAGTCCGCAGTTCTGCCCTGTCCGAATGGAAAATCAGATATGGGCTTTTGTAAGATAAAGCTGCCAGTTCTGACACTCTCCTGGCCGAAGCCAGGGCTAGTAACATGGTCACTTTCCATGTGAGATATTTTAAATCCACCTTTTTTAGTGGTTCAAACCAATGAGATTTTAGAAATTCCAAAACCACATTGAGATCCCACGGTGCCACTGGAGGCACCACAGGAGGCTGTATATGCAGCACTCCCTTAACAAAAGTCTGGACTTCAGGAACTGAAGCCAATTCTTTTTGAAAGAAAATCGACAGGGCCGAAATTTGAACCTTAATAGATCCCAATTTGAGACCCATAGACAATCCTGATTGCAGGAAATGTAGGAATCGACCCAGTTGAAATTCCTCCGTCGGAGCACTCCGATCCTCGCACCACGCAACATATCTTCGCCAAATGCGGTGATAGTGTTGCACGGTTACTTCCTTCCTTGCTTTAATCAAAGTAGGAATGACTTCTTCCGGCATGCCTTTTTCCTTTAGGATCCGGCGTTCAACCGCCATGCCGTCAAACGCAGCCGCGGTAAGTCTTGAAACAGACAGGGACCCTGCTGAAGCAAGTCCCTCCTTAGAGGTAGAGGCCACGGATCTTCCGTGATCATCTCTTGAAGTTCCGGGTACCAAGTCCTTCTTGGCCAATCCGGAACCACTCGTATCGTTCTTACGCCTCTTTGCCGTATAATTCTCAATACTTTTGGTATGAGAGGCAGAGGAGGAAACACATACACCGACTGGTACACCCAAGGCGTTACCAGCGCGTCCACAGCTATTGCCTGCAGATCTCTTGACCTGGCGCAATACCTGTCCAGTTTTTTGTTGAGGCGAGACGCCATCATGTCCACCATTGGTCTTTCCCAACGGGTTACCAGCATGTGGAAGACTTCCGGATGAAGTCCCCACTCTCCCGGGTGAAGGTCGTGTCTGCTGAGGAAGTCTGCTTCCCAGTTGTCCACTCCCGGGATGAACACTGCTGACAGTGCTATCAGATGATTCTCTGCCCAGCGAAGAATCCTTGCAGCTTCTGCCATTGCACTCCTGCTTCTTGTGCCGCCCTGTCTGTTTACATGGGCGACTGCCGTGATGTTGTCCGACTGGATCAACACCGGTTTTCCTTGAAGCAGAGGTTCTGCCTGGCTTAGAGCATTGTAGATTGCTCTTAGTTCCAGAATGTTTATGTGAAGAGACGTTTCCAGGCTCGTCCACACTCCCTGGAAGTTTCTTCCTTGTGTGACTGCTCCCCAGCCTCTCAGGCTGGCGTCCGTGGTCACCAGGATCCAATCCTGTATGCCGAATCTGCGGCCCTCCAATAGATGAGCACTCTGCAACCACCACAGAAGAGATACCCTTGTCCTTGGAGACAGGGTTATCCGCTGGTGCATCTGAAGATGCGACCCTGACCATTTGTCCAACAGATCCCTCTGGAAAATTCGTGCATGGAATCTGCCGAATGGAATTGCTTCGTAAGAAGCCACCATTTTTCCCAGGACTCTTGTGCATTGATGTACAGACACCTTTCCTGGTTTTAGGAGGTTCCTGACAAGCTCGGATAACTCCTTGGCTTTTTCCTCCGGGAGAAAAACCTTTTTCTGAACCGTGTCCAGAATCATCCCTAGGAACAGCAGACGAGTTGTCGGCATTAACTGGGATTTTGGAATATTCAGAATCCAGCCGTGCTGTTTTAGCACTTCTTGAGACAGTGCTAATCCCCTCTCTAGCTGTTCTCTGGACCTTGCCCTTATTAGGAGATCGTCCAAGTATGGGATAATTAATACGCCTTTTCTTCGAAGAAGAATCATCATCTCGGCCATTACCTTTGTAAAGACCCGAGGTGCCGTGGACAATCCGAACGGCAGCGTCTGAAACGGATAGTGACAGTTTTGTACAACGAACCTGAGGTACCCCTGGTGTGAGGGGTAAATTGGAACGTGGAGGTACGCATCCTTGATGTCCAAGGACACCATAAAGTCCCCTTCTTCCAGGTTCGCTATCACTGCTCTGAGTGACTCCATTTTGAACTTGAACTTCTTTATGTACAGGTTCAAGGACTTCAGATTTAGAATAGGTCTTACCGAGCCGTCCGGCTTCGGTACCACAAATAGAGTGGAATAATACCCCTTTCCCTGTTGTAGAAGAGGTACCTTGACTATCACCTGCTGAGAGTACAGCTTGTGAATGGCTTCCAAAACCGTCTCCCTTTCGGAGGGGGACGTTGGTAAAGCAGACTTCAGGAAACGGCGAGGCGGATCTGTCTCTAGTTCCAACCTGTACCCCTGAGATATTATCTGCAGGATCCAGGGATCTACCTGCGAGTGAGCCCACTGCGCGCTGAAATTCTTGAGACGACCGCCCACCGCCCCCGAGTCCGCTTGAGAAGCCCCAGCGTCATGCTGAGGCTTTTGTAGAAGCGGGGGAGGGCTTCTGTTCCTGGGAAGGAGCTGCCTGTTGGTGTCTCTTCCCCCTTCCTCTGCCTCGTGGCAGATATGAATATCCCTTTGCTCTCTTGTTTTTAAAGGAACGAAAGGGCTGCGGTTGAAAAGTCGGTGTCTTTTTCTGTTGGGGAGTAGCTTGAGGTAAAAAGGTGGATTTCCCGGCTGTAGCCGTGGCCACCAAATCTGATAGACCGACTCCAAATAACTCCTCCCCTTTATACGGCAAAACTTCCATATGCCGTTTTGAGTCCGCATCGCCTGACCACTGTCGCGTCCATAAACTTCTTCTGGCCGAAATGGACATAGCACTTACCCGTGACGCCAGTGTGCAGATATCCCTCTGTGCATCACGCATATAAAGAAATGCATCCTTTATTTGCTCTAAAGACAGTAAAACATTGTCCCTATCCAGGGTATCAATATTTTCAATCAGGGACTCTGACCAAGCTACTCCAGCACTGCACATCCAGGCTGTCGCTATAGCTGGTCGTAGTATAACACCTGTATGTGTGTATATACTCTTTTGGATATTTTCCATCCTCCTATCTGCTGGATCTTTAAGTGCGGCCGTCTCAGGAGAGGGTAACGCCACTTGTTTAGATAAGCGTGTGAGTGCCTTATCCACCCTAGGAGGTGTTTCCCAGCGCGCCCTAACCTCTGACGGGAAAGGGTATAAAGCTAATAACTTCTTTGAAATTAGCATCTTTTTATCGGGGGCAACCCACGCTTCATCACATACATCATTTAGTTCTTCTGATTCAGGAAAAACTATAGGTAGTTTTTTCACACCCCACATAATACCCTGTTTAGTGGTACCTGTAGTATCAGCTAAATGTAACGCCTCCTTCATTGCCAAAATCATATAACGTGTGGCCCTACTGGAAAATACGGTTGATTCGTCACCGTCGCCACTGGAATCAGTGCCTGTGTCTGGGTCTGTGTCGACCGACTGAGGCAAAGGGCGTTTTACAGCCCCTGACGGTGTTTGAGGCGCCTGGACAGGCACTAACTGATTGTCCGGCCGTCTCATGTCGTCAAACGACTGCTTTAGCGTGTTGACACTATCCCGTAATTCCATAAATAAAGGCATCCATTCTGGTGTCGACCCCCTAGGAGGTGACATCCCCATATTTGGCAATTGCTCCGCCTCCACACCAATATCGTCCTCATACATGTCGACACACACGTACCGACACACAGCAGACACACAGGGAATGCTCTTAACGAAGACAGGACCCCACTAGCCCTTTGGGGAGACAGAGGGAGAGTTTGCCAGCACACACCAAAAGCGCTATATATGACAGGGATAGCCTTATAATAAGTGCTCCCTGTATAGCTGCTTTTATAATATAATTTTTGCCACTATTTTGCCCCCCCTCTCTTGTTTTACCCTGTTTCTGTAGTGCAGTGCAGGGGAGAGACCTGGGAGCCGTCCTGACCAGCGGAGCTGTGTAAGGAAAATGGCGCTGTGTGCTGAGGAGATAGGCCCCGCCCCTTTTCCGGCGGGCTCGTCTCCCGCTCTTTAGTGTATTCTGGCAGGGGTTAAATATCTCCATATAGCCCCCGGAGGCTATATGTGAGGTATTTTTTAGCCAAATAGGTTTTCATTTGCCTCCCAGGGCGCTCCCCTCCCAGCGCCCTGCACCCTCAGTGACTGCCGTGTGAAGTGTGCGGAGAGGAAAATGGCGCACAGCTGCAGTGCTGTGCGCTACCTTTAGAAGACTGAGGAGTCTTCTGCCGCCGATTCTGGACCTCTTCATGTTTCAGCATCTGCAAGGGGGCCGGCGGCGAGGCTCCGGTGACCATCCAGGCTGTACCTGTGATCGTCCCTCTGGAGCTGATGTCCAGTAGCCAAGAAGCCAATCCATCCTGCACGCAGGTGAGTTCACTTCTTCTCCCCTAAGTCCCTCGTTGCAGTGATCCTGTTGCCAGCAGGACTCACTGTAAAATAAAAAACCTAAGCTAAACTTTCTCTAAGCAGCTCTTTAGGAGAGCCACCTAGATTGCACCCTTCTCGGCCGGGCACAAAAATCTAACTGAGGCTTGGAGGAGGGTCATGGGGGGAGGAGCCAGTGCACACCACCTGATCGGAAAGCTTTACTTTTTGTGCCCTGTCTCCTGCGGAGCCGCTATTCCCCATGGTCCTTTCAGGAACCCCAGCATCCACTAGGACGATAGAGAAAAATCAATAGACTATAGGTCTGCAAACTCGGTCCTCATTACCCCACAGTGCCTGTTTAGCAGGTCTCCTCACAGAATCACAAGTGACATAATTAACTCCACCTGTGGACCTTTTAAAATGTGTCTGTGAGTAATTAATACACCTGTGCACCTGCTGGGTTACCTGCAAAACATGCACTGTGTGGGGTAATGAGGACCGAGTTTGCAGACCTATGCAATAGACCACAGGTTCTCAAACTCGGTCCTCAGGACCCCACACGGTGCATGTTTTGCAGGTAACCCAGCAGGTGCACAGGTGTATTAATTACTCACAGACGCATTTTAAAAGGTCCACAGGTGGAGTTAATTATGTCACTTGTGATTCTGAGGAGACCTGCAAAACATGCACTGTGTGGGGTCCTGAGGACCGAGTTTGAGAACCTATGCAATAGACAAATACAATAAGGGAATTATCCCGAAGTTACACTTTCCAAAGAACTATCCTTACCATCTGTTGCATTATCCCAAAAACAGGAGCTTGCAGTATGAAGACCAGCACCATTCTTTTGCATGATCACACACGTAACTGTGAAGACAGGGTGTTCATTTAACATGTTTTTTTTCAATTGAAACAAATATTGCACATCTATACGAGAAAAAGAGCAACAATCTGTTTTCATTGCATTAACATGTAATATTTTTATGGCTTAAAAGTGGCTATATAGTCATGAGTCATGTAATATTAGCATAAAGTACAGAGGTCTTGGGTTCGATTCCCATGAGGTCTTAGCTTTGAGGAGTTTGTATGTTTTTCCCATGTTTGATTTGGTGTCCTGCAGGTACTCCAGTGTTAACTGAATTTTTGACAAACATAAATTAACCCTAGAGTATACGGTGTGCGCGTCCATATGGTACGGAATATCAATTGTAAGCTCCACTGGGAAAGGGACTGATGTGACTGACTGCATAGTCTCTGTGAAGTGTTGCTTAATATGTATACGCTATGTAAAATTTAATAAGTACAAGCAACTATACAATTTATTTTTAATTAACTGTATACGCTAATATATTTCAATCAAAATATATGAAATCTCCATGTTATCGTGTTCTTTGGCAGACTAAAATAGGATTTTAATATACCTACCGGTAAATCCTTTTCTCGTAGCCCAGAAGGGATACTCGGGTCACTTAGTAAGATGGGGTATAGATGGGGTCCAAAGGAGCCATGGCACTTAAATACTTCAAACAGGGTGTGCTGGTTCTTCCCCTCTATGCCCCTCCCACAGCTCAGTCTAGGAAAACTGTGATGGGAGCCTAGGCGTAGGCCCATATCCACTCCTGCCTAAAGAAATCGTAGGAAACGACCCAGATTGAAATCAGCAACAGGATACTGTCGACCCTCACACCAAGAGCCATAACATAACATATGCGGTGGTAATGTTTAGACGTTACCCCTTTCCTGGCTTGGATCATGGTTCAAATTACCTAGTCAGAAATTCCCATCTTAGCTAGAATCTCCCTTTCAACCGCCAAGCCATTAAACAAAGCCATTGTAAGTCCGGATAAACGAACGGACCTTGTTGAAGAAGATCCTCCCTTAGCGGCAGGAGCCACGGGTCTTCTACTGCTAGGGCCAGAAGGTCTGCATGCCAAACCCTTCTTAGCCAGTCTGGGGCAATCAGAATTGCCTGAAAACTTTCCCTGTTTATCCGTTTTAGAATTCTTGGAAGCAATGGAAATGGAGGGAACAGATACACCGATTGGTATATCCAAGGGGTTGTCAGCGCATCTACTGCTGCCGCTCGAAAGTCGCTTGTTCAGGAGCAATAACGATTTAGCTTTTTGTTGAGGCAGACAGCCCCACTGGTCTGTTATCATCCAAAACAACGGTGGCTGTAGACCCACTCCCCTGGGTGTAGGTCGTGTCTGCTTAGGAAGTCCGCTTCCCAATTGTCTATTCCTGAAATTAATATGGCCGAGATTGCCCTTGCATTCTCTTCTGTCCAGAGAAGAATCTTGGATATTTCTCTCATGCACGCTCTGCTTTTCGTTCCTTCTTGTTGGTATATATATGCCACTGCCGTGGCATTGTCCGTCTGGACCTGTATGGCCCGATCTCGAAGCAGGTGGGAGGCTTGAAGTAGAGCACTGTATATTGCCCTGAGTTCCAGAATATTTATCGAAAGACTGGCTTCGTGGCTTGACCACCTGATGAGGCTGCCATATGGGAATATAGAAGAAGGCATCCTTTATATCAAGGGATACTAGGAATTCCTCTTCCTCCAGTCCTGAAATCACTGCTTTCAGTGACTCCAACTTGAATTTGAAAACCTTCAGGTATGAGTTTAAGGATCTGAGATTCAAAATTGGTCTGACCGCACTGTCCGGTTTCGGTAACCACAAACAGGCTGGAATAATATCCCCTGTATCTCTGATGAATTGGTACTGGAATTATGACCTGAGTCTGGACCAGTTTCTGAATAGCTACCAACAAAGTTTTCCGGAGTGTCTCGGAAGCTGGCAAGCTTGATTTGAAGAATCTGTGAGGTGGAGCATTTTGTCTATTGTATAACTCTATTTTGTAACCCTGGGAAATTAGATCTGTTACCCAGACACCCTGGCAGGAGCTTTTCCAAATGTGGCTGAAGTACTTTAGCCAAGCTCCCACCCTAATATCTCCCAGGAGTGGGGGGACACCACCATGCTGAACTTTTTGTGGAAACAGAGGAAGTAGTATGTTCCTGTGAACTGGATGCAGTCTGTCTGCGCGTTTTTCCTCTGTTGCCTCTATTGGCATTTGAGGCACCTCTGGCTCTACCTCTAAACCTTGTCAGCCGAAAGGACTGCAGGGATGGGCCTGGATAAGCCTGAGGGGATGCAGACGGCAAAAATGTGAATTTCCCTGCCAAGGCCTGTGATATCCATTTTTCTAAATCACCTCCAAATAGTACATCCCCTTTGAAGGGTAGAGCTTCTACTCCTTTTTTAGATTCAGCGTCAGCAACCCACTGACGCAACCACAAAACTCTGCGAGCAGAAATTGCCATGGTTGTAGTTCTGGCATTTATGTTGCAAATTTCTTTGATAGTTTCGCATAAGAAAAGGGCAGACCCCTTAATATGTTGTGCAAGCTTAACCATATCAGGTAATGTGGCGTCTCCTGCAAGGCCTTTTTGTATGTTATCAGTCCAGGTATGAGTAGCCTGAGTAATCCAACAGCCAGCTATAATGGGTCTCTGAGCAGCCCTTGTAGCCAAATTCATATCCTTTAAGGTGGTTTCTATTTTCCTGTCTGCTGGATCTTTGAGATTCATAGCTCATGGCACTGGTAACACAGTCTTTTTGACAGACGTGATACCGAGGCATCAACCACAGGCGAGTTTTCCCAGAGTTTTCTCCCTTCTTGTGCAAAGGGGAAAACAGACAAGTTTTTTCGACATCTGAAACTTCTTTTCAGGATTAGCCCATGGTTCTTTAAAAGAGGTTGTCTAGTTCCTCAGAATCAGGAAAAATAAGATTTTACTTACCGATAAATCTATTTCTCGTAGTCCGTAGTGGATGCTGGGGACTCCGTCAGGACCATGGGGAATAGCGGCTCCGCAGGAGACAGGGCACAAAAGTAAAAGCTTTAGGATCAGGTGGTGTGCACTGGCTCCTCCCCCTATGACCCTCCTCCAAGCCTCAGTTAGGATACTGTGCCCGGACGAGCGTACACAATAAGGAAGGATTTTGAATCCCGGGTAAGACTCATACCAGCCACACCAATCACACTGTACAACCTGTGATCTGAACCCAGTTAACAGCATGATAACAGCGGAGCCTCTGAAAAGATGGCTCACAACAATAATAACCCGATTTTTGTAACAATAACTATGTACAAGTATTGCAGACAATCCGCACTTGGGATGGGCGCCCAGCATCCACTACGGACTACGAGAAATAGATTTATCGGTAAGTAAAATCTTATTTTCTCTGACGTCCTAGTGGATGCTGGGGACTCCGTCAGGACCATGGGGATTATACCAAAGCTCCCAAACGGGCGGGAGAGTGCGGATGACTCTGCAGCACCGAATGAGAGAACTCCAGGTCCTCTTTCGCCAGGGTATCAAATTTGTAGAATTTTACAAACGTGTTCTCCCCCGACCACGTAGCTGCTCGGCAGAGTTGTAATGCCGAGACCCCTCGGGCAGCCGCCCAGGATGAGCCCACCTTCCTTGTGGAATGGGCCTTGACAGATTTAGGCTGTGGCAGGCCTGCCACAGAATGTGCAAGTTGAAATGTGCTACAAATCCAACGAGCAATCGTCTGCTTAGAAGCAAGAGCACCCAGTTTGTTGGGTGCATACAGGATAACAGCGAGTCAGTTTTCCTGACTCCAGCCGTCCTGGAAACCTATATTTTCAGGGCCCTGACAACATCTAGCAACTTGGAGTCCTCCAAGTCCCTAGTAGCCGCAGGTACCACAATAAGCTGGTTCAGGTGAAACGCTGACACCACCTTGGGAAGAAACTGGGGACGAGTCCGCAGCTCTGCCCTGTCCGAATGGACAATCAGATATGGCTTTTGTGAGACAAAGCCGCCAATTCTGACACTCGCCTGGCCCAGGCCAGGGCCAACAGCATGGTCACTTTTCATGTGAGATATTTCAAATCCACAGATTTGAGCGGTTTAAAATGTGATTTGAGGAATCCCAGAACTACGTTGAGATCCCACAGTGCCACTGGAGGCACAAAAAGGGGGTTGTATATGCAATACTCCCTTGACAAACTTCTGGACTTCAGGAACTGAAGCCAATTCTTTCTGGAAGAAAATTGACAGGGCCGAAATTTGTACCTTAATGGACCCCAATTTGAGGCCCATAGACACTCCTGTTTGCAGGAAATGCAGGAATCGACCGAGTTGAAATTTCTTCGTGGGGCCTTCCTGGCCTCACACCACGCAACATATTTTCGCCACATGTGGTGATAATGTTTTGCGGTCACCTCCTTCCTGGCTTTGACCAGGGTAGGAATGACCTCTTTCGGAATGCCTTTTTCCCTTAGGATCTGGCGTTCCACCGCCATGCCGTCAAACGCAGCCGCGGTAAGTCTTGGAACAGACCTGGTACTTGCTGAAGCAAGTCCCTTCTTAGCGGCAGAGGCCATGAGTCCTCTGTGAGCATTTCTTGAAGTTCCGGGTGCCACGTCCTTCTTGGCCAATCCGGAGCCACGAGTATAGTTCTTACTCCTCTACGTCTTATAATTCTCAGTACCTTGGTTATGAGAAGCAGAGGAGGGAACACATACACCGACTGGTACACCCACGGTGTTACCAGAACGTCCACAGATATTGCTTGAGGGTCTCTTGACCTGGCGCAATACCTGTCCAGTTTTTTGTTCAGGCGGGACGCCATCATGTCCACCTTTGGTCTTTCCCAACGGTTCACAATCATGTGGAATACTTCCCGATGAAGTCCCCACTCTCCCGGGTGGAGGTCGTGCCTGCTGAGGAAGTCTGCTTCCCAGTTGTACACTCCCGGAATGAACACTGCTGACAGTGCTATCACATGATTTTTCGCCCAGCGAAGAATCCTTGCAGTTTCTGCCATTGCCCTCCTGCTTCTTGTGCCGCCCTGTCTGTTTACGTGGGCGACTGCCGTGATTTTGTCCCACTGGATCAATACCGGCTGACCTTGAAGCAGAGGTCTTGCTAAGCTTAGAACATTGTAAATTGCCCTTAGCTCCAGTATATTTATGTGGAGAGAAGTCTCTAGACTTGATCACACTCCCTGGAAATTTTTTTCCCTGTGTGACTGCTCCCCAGCCTCTCAGGCTGGCATCCGTGGTCACCAGGACCCAGTCCTGAATGCCGAATCTGCGGCCCTTTAGTAGATGAGCACTCTGCAGCCACCGCAGAAGAAACACCCTTGTCCTTGGAGACAGGGTTATCCGTCTGATGCATCTGAAGATGCGATCCGGACCATTTTTCCAGCAGATCCCACTGAAAAGTTCTTGCGTGAAATCTACCGAATGGAATCGCTTCGTAAGAAGCCACCATTTTTCCCAGGACCCTTGTGCAATGATGCACTGACACTTTTCCTGGTTTTAGGAGGTTCCTGACTAGCTCGGATAACTCCCTGGCTTTCTTCTCCGGGAGAAACACCTTTTTCTGGACTGTGTCCAGAATCATCCCTAGGAACAGCAGACGTGTCGTCGGAAACAGCTGAGGTTTTGGAATATTTAGAATCCACCCGTGCTGTCGTAGAACTACTTGAGATAGTGCTACTCCGACCTCCAACTGTTCTCTGGACCTTGCCCCTATCAGGAGATCGTCCATTTTCTTTGAAGAAGAATCATCATTTCGGCCATTACCTTGGTAAGGACCCGGGGTGCCGTGGACAATCCAACCGGCAGCGTCTGAAACTGATAGTGACAGTTCTGTACCACGAACCTGAGGTACCCTTGGTGAGAAGGGCAAATTGGGACATGGAGGTAAGCATCCCTGATGTCCCGGGACACCATATAGTCCCCTTCTTCCTGGTTCGCTATCACTGCTCTGAGTGACTCCATCTTGATTTGAACCTTTGTATGTAAGTGTTCAACTATTTCAGATTTAGAATAGGTCTCACCGAGCCGTCTGGCTTCAGTACCACAATATAGTGTGGAATAATACCCCTTTCCTTGTTGTAGGAGGGGTACTTTGATTATCACCTGCTGGGAATACAGCTTGTGAATTGTTTCCACTACTGCCTCCCTGTCGGAGGGAGACGTTGGTAAAGCAGACTTCAGGAACCTGCGAGGGGGAGACGTCTCGAATTTCCAATCTGTACCCCTGGGATACTACTTGTAGGATCCAGGGGTCCACTTGCGAGTGAGCCCACTGCGTGCTGAAACTCTTGAGACGACCCCACCCACCGCACCCGAGTCCGCTTGTACGGCCCCAGCGTCATGCTGAGGACTTGACAGAAGCGGTGGAGGGCTTCTGTTTCTGGGAATGGGCTGCCTGCTGCAGTCTTCTTCCCTTTCCTCTATCCCATGGCAGATATGACTGGCCTTTTGCCCGCTTGCCCTTATGGGGACGAAAGGACTGAGGCTGAAAAGACGTTGTCTTTTTCTCCTTTATACGGCAATACTTCCATGTGCCGTTTGGAATCTGCATCACCTGACCACTGTCGTGTCCATAAACAACTTCTGGCAGATATGGACATCGCACTTACTCTTGATGCCAGAGTGCAAATATCCCTCTGTGCATCTCGCATATATAGAAATGCATCCTTTAAATGCTCTATAGTCAATAAAATACTGTCCCTGTCAAGGGTATCAATATTTTCAGTCAGGGAATCCGACCAAGCCACCCCAGCGCTGCACATCCAGGCTGAGGCGATCGCTGGTCGCAGTATAACACCAGTATGTGTGTATATACTTTTTAGGATATTTTCCAGCCTCCTATCAGCTGGCTCCTTGAGGGCGGCCCTATCTGGAGACGGTACCGCCACTTGTTTTGATAAGCGTGTGAGCGCCTTATCCACCCTAAGGGGTGTTTCCCAACGCGCCCTAACTTCTGGCGGGAAAGGGTATACCGCCAATAATTTTCTATCGGGGGAAACCCACGCATCATCACACACTTCATTTAATTTATCTGATTCAGGAAAAACTACAGGTAGTTTTTTCACACTCCACATAATACCCTTTTTTGTGGTACTTGTAGTATCAGAAATATGTAACACCTCCTTCATTGCCCTTAACAAGTAACGTGTGGCCCTAAAGGAAAATACGTTTGTTTCTTCACCGTCGACACTGGAGTCAGTGTCCGTGTCTGTGTCGACCGACTGAGGTAAAAGGACGTTTTAACGCCCCTGACGGTGTTTGAGACGCCTGGACAGGTACTAATTGGTTTGCCGGCCGTCTCATGTCGTCAACCGACCTTGCAGCGTGTTGACATTATCACGTAATTCCTTAAATAAGCCATCCATTCCGGTGTCGACTCCCTAGAGAGTGACATCACCATTACAGGCAATTGCTCCGCCTCCTCACCAACATCGTCCTCATACATGTCGACACACACGTACCGACACACAGCACACACACAGGGAATGCTCTGATAGAGGACAGGACCCCACTAGCCCTTTGGGGAGACAGAGGGAGAGTTTGCCAGCACACACCAAAAACGCTATAATTATACAGGGACAACCTTTATATAAGTGTTTTTCCCTTATAGCATTTTAATATATATAGTCATATCGCCAAATAAGTGCCCCCCCTCTCTGTTTTAACCCTGTTTCTGTAGTGCAGTGCAGGGGAGATCCTGGGAGCCTTCCCACCAGCATTTCTGTGAGGGAAAATGGCGCTGTGTGCGGAGGAGAATAGGCCCCGCCCCCTTTTCGGCGGGCTTCTTCTCCCGTTTTTCTGAGACCTGGCAGGGGTTAAATACATCCATATAGCCCCCAGGGGCTATATGTGATGTATTTTTAGCCAGAATAAGGTACTATCATTGCTGCCCAGGGCGCCCCCCCCAGCGCCCTGCACCCTCAGTGACCGCTGCTATGAAGTGTGCTGACAACAATGGCGCACAGCTGCAGATCTGTGCGCTACCTTATGAAGACTGAAAAGTCTTCTGCCGCCGGTTTCTGGACCTCTTCACTTTTCGGCATCTGCAAGGGGGTCGGCGGCGCGGCTCCGGGACGAACCCCAGGGTGAGACCTGTGTTCCGACTCCCTCTGGAGCTAATGGTGTCCAGTAGCCTAAGAAGCCAATCCATCCTGCACGCAGGTGAGTTCACTTCTCTCCCCTAAGTCCCTCGATGCAGGGAGCCTGTTGCCAGCAGGACTCACTGAAAATAAAAAACCTAACAAAACTTTTACTCTAAGCAGCTCTTTAGGAGAGCCACCTAGATTGCACCCTTCTCGGCCGGGCACAAAAACCTAACTGAGGCTTGGAGGAGGGTCATAGGGGGAGGAGCCAGTGCACACCACCTGATCCTAAAGCTTTTACTTTTGTGCCCTGTCTCCTGCGGAGCCGCTATTCCCCATGGTCCTGACGGAGTCCCCAGCATCCACTAGGACGTCAGAGAAAGTTGCATTCACTTTTTTCTGTGTACAGAGAAATGATTTTGGGGTCTCTGCCTCTGTGTCAAGTATATTTAAAACTTCTCTGAAAGCGTGAATAAGGTATTCAACCCCCTGCGCTGCATTAGTTACCTCGACCTCCCGCTGTTCTAAAATCTCCATGTCAGATTCTGAGAGTAAATCCTGTAACCCACATTTTTTGTGGTAACTGTTTAGTGGGGTTAGGGTTTTGTCTGGTCTCTGAATGTTCTCTAGCTAAATCAGAGACAGACTGTCGCAGCAGCTGCCTTAATTGTTTCGCAGCTTCCATTTCATTAGACATTGAGGCTATCATGGACTTAAAGGACGCCACACAAGGTGGTTCCTGTAAATGTCTCCCTGAGAGTGCGGACTACATTGCTCACATAATTAATATCTTCAAATATATAAAGGGGCATTACAAAGAGTTATCAGAGGAATTATTTATTAAAATAACTCTGTTTAGGACCCGTGGGCACTCACTGAGGCTGAAGGAGAGAAAATTCTGTACGCAACGGAGGAAAGGGTTCTTCACTGTTAGGGCAATAAGGATTTGGAATTCCCTGCCAGGGAAGGTGGTAATGGCGGACTCTGTAAATGCATTTAAAAAAGGATTGGATAAATTTCTGATTGAAAATGATATCCAAGGTTATAACATTTAAAATATTGACATTGATAATCCGGGTGTAACATGATTTATAGTTGTTGACTAGTCATAAAACATTACTTCAGCAGGTACATTATAATTAACTCAATTTAATTCAGAATACAGGTTGAACACGATGGGCATTTTGCCTCTATTCAACCTCAATTACTATGTTACTATGAACGAGTCTGTAGGGGATGCTGGCAACTTAGGGGGTCATTCAGAGTTGATCACTCGCTGCAGATTTTCGCAGCGATCAGGTGAAAAAACGGCATTTCTGCACATGCAAATGCCCCGCAATGCGCACACGCGACGTACAGGTACCAAGCTCTTTGTGGTTGTGCTCAGGTTCTAGCAAAGTTTTCCTTGGCACTGACAGGCGCATGAACATTGCCAGGAAGGAGGCATTTCTGGGTGTCAACTGACCGTTTTCACGGAGTGTTTGCAAAAACGCAGGCGTGTCTGAAAAAACGCAGGCGTGGCTGGGCGGGTGTATGACGTCAAATCCGGACACGAATAGGCTGAAGTGATCGCAAGCGCTGAGTAGGTTCAGAGCTACTCAGAAACTGCACAAACTGTTTTTGCAGAGCTCGGCTGCACATGCGTTTGCACCCCTGCTAAGCTAAAATACACTCCCCAGTGGGCGGCGGCATAGCGTTTGCACGGCTGCTAAAACTAGCTAGCGAGCGATCAACTCGGAATGACCCCCTTAGTGTGACATGTAGTGCACACAGCCCTCACAGACATGCTAACAGTCCACACACACCACACACAGGAAAACAAGAAAGCAAGTTTTACTCAGTGAGGCAGAGAGAAAGTGCCACAGAGATTGAGGAACCAGCACACCAGCCCAATACCAATATAGTCTATATGCTGGGCTTATAGTAATTACATAGAACTTTTACCAGCTGTATTTATGGTCGGAGCCTTTTTAAAAGGTCCCAGCTGCGGCTCTCCCCCCTTTTTAGCCCCCATACCGTACTTAGGTGTGAAGGGTGTCCCAAGAGGAGCAGAGTATGTCTGCTGTGCCGTTCTCCTCAAAAAATGGCTCCAGACGCCGCTGGTCCTGCACTGTGTGAAGCTCCACCCCCCGTAATGGCGCCAGAGCTCTTCATTAATCTTTATACTGGCTTACCCTCTTTCCATGTAAAAATGAAGGATTACTCCCTTTTTACCTCAGCTGTGAGTGTACATGGCGCGGGGGGCATGAGATCTCCCCCCAGAGAGACTCTATGCTCGCCCGCACTATGCCGCACTCAGAAGCGGGGGCCCGCTAACAGGGTTCCCGGTGTAACACTCACCTATCCTCGTTTCTTCAGGCTTAGGGGTGTGCGGCATGCTGCGGGAGGTGTTTAATAAAGCACAGTGCCCTGCGGTACACCGACCCTTCCAGAACAGGTTCTGTCAGCGGGGATCTGGTTCTGCGCCCACAGGAGGCCGGCTCCCCCCCATGGACCCACAATGCAGGTAACTGTTGCCCAAACAGTACCCAAATAAAAAATAGGATTTTGGTACTTACCAGGTAAATCCTTTTCTTTGAATCCATAGGGGGCACTGGAGTACTCTTGGGATATGGACGGCTTCCACAGGAAGTAGGCACTGAATAAATTAATTTTGGAACTATACCTCCCCTCCATATCCCTGAGTACCTCAGTGTTTTTTACTGAGCCGAACAGGAGCGATAGAGAGGTTGACAATGGAGCATTACATATAACATAACGGACAACAATAAAGTTGCCCCAACATTACTGACAACTAACCAGTTGACACCATAACTTGTTAATCTGAACCAGTCGGTGAAAGTGTGTTACCATAAGATCTATTGAACCTACCCCAAACCAGGTAAACTGCTCTGGGTGGGCGTCCAGTGCCCCCTATGGATTCAAAGAAAAGGATTTACCTGGTAAGTACCAAAATCCTATTTTCTTTTTCATCCACTAGGGGTCACTGGAGTACTCTTGGGACGTACCAAAGTTTCCCCCCCCGTGGGCGGGAGAGCTGTTTGGCACCTGTAACACTAGGCGGCCAAAGCTAGATGCTGATGCCGCAAACGTATCAAACTTGTAGAGGCGCACAAACGTGTGCACCGAAGACCATGTAGCCGCCCGGCAAAGCTGTGTCGTAGAAGCTCCACGACTCGCTGACCATGATGTTCCCACAGCACGTGTGGAATGAGCTGTTATTGATGTAGGCGGCTGTAACCTAGCATGAAGGTAAGCCTGACGTATGGTCACTTTAATCCAACTGGATAAGGTCTGCCTAGAAGCTGGCCAACCCATCTTGGCAGCATCAGAGAGAGCAAACAACGTATCAGTCTTACGAACGGTCGACGTTCGGGATACATAAATGCGTAATGCGCGTACCACATCCAACCTACCAGAGTCTCCTGTTAACATAGGAACTACTATTGGTTGATTGATGTGAAAAGATGACACTACCTTTGGTAGAAAAGCGGAATTCGCCCGGAATTCCGCTCTGTCATCATGAAACACTAAATACGGTGGTTTGCACGACAAAGCACCCAATCTGAAACACGCCTTGCTGACGCTAAGGCTAAAAGAAACATTATTTTCCCAAGTGAGAAATTTAATATCCACTTGTTGTAAGGGTTCATAATAAAAAGACTAAGAAATCTAAAAACCAGATTCAAGTCTTATGGCGCAGTAGGTAGAGTGAATGGAGGCTGAACTCTGAGGACACCCTGCATAAAAGGTGTGAACCGACGGCAATAGGGCCAATCTACTATGAAAATAAATGGACAACGCCGATATCCGCACTTTTAGTGTGGATAAACTCAGACCTCTATCTAACCTAGGCACGCCAAATTCTGTAATAATGAGCTGCCGTAACCGGCTTCCTAGCTCGTAACATGGATGGAATACCCGATTCTGGAATGCCCTCTCTTCTTAAGAGGGCTGTCTCAACAGCCACCCCGTCAAACGCGGCCGCGCTAAATCGGGTAAAAGGAACAGACCCTGCTGTAACAGGTCAGAACGTAGTGGGAGCGGCCAAAGACCGACTGCGAGTAGACCGCAGAAATCCGAGAACCAAGCTCTCCGAGGCCAAAGAGGCGCCACTAGTATAACTGTGACGGACTCTCCTTTGATCCGTTTTAGCCACAGAGGGAGCAGCGGAAACGGTGGAAATAGATACGCGAGACTGTATGGCCACGCGATTGTGAGAGCATCCACCGCCACTGCCTTTGGATCTCTCGTTCTGGACACGACCTAGGGCGTTTGATGATTGTGGCGAGATGCCATCAGGTCCACCTGCGGGTAACTCCACTTCTGGACCAGCATGTGAAATACTTCTGGATTTAATGCCCATTCTCCTGGATGAAAATTCAGACGGCTGAGATAATCCGCCTCCCAGTTGTCCACTCCCGGAATAACTACTGCCGACAATATCATTTGGTGATACTCGGCCCAATAGAGGATTCAATCTACAGATGTGACTACTTACATCTTTGCTTTTTTTTTTTATACAAATTTGGCACAACATGCAAAACACAGCTAAACTGTTTTTCATGAGAAGTGAGTGGATGAATTTTAAAAATTTTGTTTGCCATAAAATAATATGTATAAAGTAACATATTAAGGAAGCAAATTAAGAAAAAAACACAAGACATGACTAAATCTCTGAGTATATAGCATGCAAAACCGTGCCATACATGACGGGACACAGCAAAGATGCACGTGGACACATCTGTACCTCCCGCATTGCCATACGGCTTTTCGTTCCTCCTTGTTTGTTGATGTATGCGACTGCTGTCGCATTGTCTGACTGCACCTGAACAGCCTGAGCCTGCAGCCTGTGCACTGCTTGTCGTAGCGCATTGTAAATTGCCCGGAGTTCCAGGACATTTATAGACAGCAATCTTTCGTGATCCGCCCAGAGACCCTGGAGCTGATAATTTTGAACTACAGCTCCCCAACCTCTGAGACTTGCGTCTGCCGTGAGAATTATCCAATTCCAGGCACCGAACCGTTTCCCTGCGGTTAGATTCTGTACTTTGAGCCACCAGAGTAGAGACTCTCTGGCCCTTGGAGACAACCTCACTTCTGCAGTAAATCTGCAGATGCGAGCCCGACCACTGTGCGAACACATCCAATTGAAAAGGACGTGAGTGAAGTCCTCCGAACTGAAGCGCTTCGAAAGCCGCCACCAATGTCTAATAGGCGAATGCACAAGTGAACCGAGACTGTACGTGGCTTGAGCACTAATTGTACCAGATGACGAATGACCTGTACTTTCTGTTCGGGTATGTGAATTCTTTGAGTTACCGTATTGAGAATCATACCTAAGAATTGAAGTCGTTGAGACGGAATTATTCAGGAATTCGCATAGACAATGGTAGGAAATCAGATTTTCCTCCCCACTTGGTCTGCGATCTATCTCGTTTGGAATCCGACTCCGCCTGTTAGGAACGTAGCCAAAGTGGACGTTATGCGCTACTAGCGAAGCTGAAAACGCAAGAACCAATTGCCAACGTCCAAAGAAGCTGTAGGCAGCAAGAAGTGTAAGGTGGTCTTTATTTAGGGCAAACCTGAACTGGAATGCCCTGCCACTACAGCCTTGTTACCTCAAATCCTTACCAAAGCAGGGCGAAGCAACAGCCCTACTGCTGTGTAGGGTATACTCCGATATGTAGTAAAACACCCAATAAATGCAATTGTCTCTGATTGGAAATTGTTCAGCCTTCGCTGAGAACCTGACGTACTGGCCTGGTGCTATGAGGGCTGGCGGCAAATCGACCGCAACAATGTAACTGAAACTGTCTGTGCAGTCTTTACGCAGAGTACTAACCACTATACGATCACGGCAACTTAAACGAGCCAGGTAGGAGACGAACCTACAATCTTGTTATGCATAGTCAGATGCGTTATACATTGCGCCACTGGCCCAGATTCGTATTTGTCCGACACACTATGTGACCGACTTTGCAGCGAAGCTGCTTGTTTGATTATGCATAAATGCATATAGCAGAGGATAGTTTCAATCTGCCTACCTCTGGGTTATGGGCCCAGCATGCTTCCATTGCAGTACTCTGCTGCACATGTAAGTGCAAGAGATCATGTACTCCAACCAGTAAGTACACCACGGAAGTAACGTGTGTATAAACCTGCATTACCGTGCATGTGGTTACCAGCAATAGTGAATCTTCCTGTAGAGTCATGCTGTACAAAAACAATTAATAAATTAAACTCCTAACAACACCCCGCTCCTCCAGAGTCTAAGTGTTGTAGGGCAGCAACTTCCGAGAAAGAACCAGGAAGTAACATTAAAAGAAAAAGTTGTCCTACCATGGTTTTTTTTTTAAACACCTGTTAAACCAGGATCTGAACCAGTGTCATGCAAACACAATGTTCACTGTGGCCGGAAAGCCTAACCACTTGGCTACAGAGCCACCTGTAAAAACAATAAGCAAAGCTGCTGCGGTGTGGCCATGTTTGCAGTGCTCAACAGATACTGTTAATAAGCACTGAGTGCTGACCAATTATTCTTGCTTACTGCAAAATAGACTTTTAATGTCAGCATATTATATATATATATATATATATATATATATATATATATATACACATACACACACACATACACACATACAACAATGTATATTCACACATGTTCAGACTTTAATATATATATTCTATATATATATGCATACATACACACACACATATATATATATATATATATATATATACCCCTATACACATATCCTGATACACAGGTATAACACATTTTTACAAGTCTGAAACTAAATGTGACCTCGCACAGGCTTAAAACCTGAGATGACTGCTGCTTGACCACAGCTTAGTTAATGGGCCCTTTAGTGGCCGGCGCCGGGAGCGCGCTCTGGAGAGCTATCCTGACTGTAAAACCTATGGTAGGTTTATATTGATAGTGTAAGCCCAAACTGAGCTATTTTTAACAGTTTAAACTAGCATGTATTAGTATGCAATCTAGTTGGATCACCAGTTTCCCCCAGATGGCAAAACAGTATGCAACCCTGCTTAGCTTTCAAGCTCAGATGAGTTTGGGCGTATCCAGTGTGGTGTGGCTGTAGATTAAAAATACCTACAGCACCTTGTACTCCCAGGTGGCTAATCAGGCCCAACACTGCTTAGCTTCCAAAATCAGATGAGATTGGGCGTATCCAGTGTGGTGTGGCCAAGTGAATTAAGCCAAAGTTGCTGCAGGTGAGACCTGAACTCACACTGCTCCACAGATACTGTTTTATAAGCACCATGTGCTGACCAATTGTTATAACATATCTTACTTTACAACAATGAACAAAGCCAGTATTTGGCTGCCACAACCATGATTCAGATTTGCAGTCTTTAGGATAATATCATTATAAACAGTTATGATATAAATAATTATGTATATCCAAGTTTTAGACATGGCAGGGAAACTGCTTATTAGTAATTGCTGGTGTCTTACTCATGCAGACAGACAATACAAAAAAAACAAACCAAATACAAAGACAGACAACTTGCACGACTCAGTAAATAGCACTAAGGTGTCTCTATAAATATATATCTGGCCAAGTGCAGTGCACGCCAGCCATATGCCTGCTCCCAAATTCCCCTTAACACCCCTGCGCCTTCAATGGAGGAGAGATGTAACACAGGAAATTCTGGAAATACAACAGGAAACATGGTTAATCTTGTTTTAACAAAGACTTCATAGCCTTTTGTAATACATATGCAGCGCTGCTGTATTCCCTTATCAATAAGAGTTGAATCATGAGATTTTATCCAGTGACCCTGACATTTCTGTGTGCAGGGAACATCACTGTGGCAGCAAAGTTACTCACTAGGCTAAGAAACCTGCCTTTTGACTCTCATTTGTGTGTCCCCCCATGCTCCGTATACCGTTCTCTATACACGGAGCCGGGCTATGGTGGAGAGGGAGCCTGAAGCGGCATCGAGGGCCTGGGCCACACACACACAGTATCCCACACAGTGGGGCGGCAGCGTGAGCTGACCGCCCCGTTCAACATACCTGGACCCTGTGGTGAGGGCTATGACGGGGCTTCTCTGTAAGTTTCGTCCAGCCTTTACTGCAGGTTTTAGTCCTGCAGGTGGTAGTGAGGGAGCTCTTTTTAGAGAGGTCCGACACCCACAGCTGCTAAAGCAGCCTTCACTTATCCCGGACCCACGCCTATTGGAAGGGGGGAAGGGATGTGGTAAATCGTTGAAAAAAGAAAAAAACTTAGAAAAAAATCCAATGAAATGTGGACCTCTGTGGCAGCAAAGCCACAAGCCTACTAACTGTGTCGAGCACAGAAAAAACACTGAGGTACTCAGGGATATGGAGGGGAGGTATAGTTCCAAAATTAATTTATTCAGTGCCTACTTCCTGTGGAAGCCGTCCATATCCCAAGAGTACTCCAGTGACCCCTAGTGGATGAAAAAGAAATAAAGTTTAAATAAAATTGAAGAAAAAAATCCTATGGAGTCCAGAGTAGTGCTTCCGGCCCTGATGGCACATTTTTCTAAACTGAGCTGTGGGAGAGGCATAGAAGGGAGGGGCCAGCACACCCTGTTTGGAGAATTTAAGTGCCATGCCTCCTTTGGACCCCATCTATACCCCATCGTACTAAGTGAGCCCAGTATCCCTTATGGACGCAAGAGAAATGTTATATAAGGGCACTTTCACCAGTGACGGTATAACCTTTTTACAGCGATAAACTCTATAAATATTATAATAGAACTGCCACCTCTAATGTGAACAAGTCATCATAGCCCAACAGCCCACAATAAATCCCATATAAAATACTATCAAGTGCTATTTTGTGTAACTTATCTTCAGTGCTGCAAGTATGGCGGTACGGGGCAGTACTGCATACCGGTAAGAAATTGGGCTGGCGGTACTGCATACCGGCTGTCGACCACCTTGCTTGCAGCCACTGCTGTGTGCGAGGGGAGAAGAGCGCAGCGTGCGCATCTCTTCTGCCCCTCAGTGCTCAGTCCAGTTTTCGGCGACGTGCATCTCAAATCAGGTGCTGGTTCATTAGCCAATAGGAGTTTGCAGACTGGCAGCAGTGGCTCCTGATTGGCTGCCGTACCGCAAGCTCCTATTGGCTCACAAACCAGTGCCTGATTTGAGATACATGCCACTGCCGCCAGATACCAGACTGAAGGGCAGGAGAGGCACGCGCTGCGCTCTCCTCCCCTCAGAGACACACACAGCAGCAGCAACAGCAGCAGGCGGCAGCGGTGAGCAGTACTGTGGGGGCATGCGTGTACCTGGCACTGGGGGGACATATTTGGCACTGAGGGGACATAGGTGTATCTAGCACTGCATTATTGGGGGCATATGTGTATCTGGCACTGCACTATTGGGGCATAGGTTTATCTGTCCCCAATATGTGTATCACGCCCCCTTTTTTATTGGCCATGCCCCGCGCCCACAGTACCACTAAGAAATGTTTTCTACTTTAGCCACTGCTTATCTTTGCTAAATCAGCCTACTTTTAAAGTCAGCAACAGAATCACCATCCATGAAACATGTTACCATGGGGTCCAGTTCTCAATAAATATTGGTGGCTTATTCCCCGAAAACACAAACATTTAGAATCTCCCGAATGTATGACGGAGGGACCGGAATCCCTCTATTCCCACTGGCAGCCACAACCCCCAAGGTTTCTATGGGGAATGTGATGCTGTCAGACTTAACTTCCGGAATGTGAAGCATTCTGCAGTTTGGCCCCGCAGCTACCGCCATCTGAAGACAATCTATATAAAATATTTAGATTTAATTTGGTTTGTCCTGAGTGTTTTTGTGATTTATCTGCTGTTTACAATTAAGAAATAAGTGAAAAAAATGCATACCAATGTACTTGAATGGCTTGCCAAGCTTTGTAAGTTGGCTCAGTGTTTGCTCCACTACATTTGTAGTCCACTGGTTAACTTTACTGTGTTGATAAGCATTGCCACCAATGGCACTTTCGATAGACTAAAGAGAGAAAAAATACATTTCAAAGTAATATCCCAAGAAATGTTACAGAATATTTCTAATACATGTACTACAAATCTAGTACAACACATACTATGCTGTTACATTCATGTCAACAAAATGAAGTTAACTCTTACCTCTTTAATGATGTTGCTTACTTCATCTACAACAAAAGAGGACTGAAAAAGAATAAAAACAAAAACATTACTAACTAAAATGGGGGGGGGGGGGGGGGGAACATCCTGCTTTCACTTCTCCATGTCTGACTGCTCAAGAAATAAAAAGGAAAAAAATTAATTGAAATTGCCGTTTCATATTGAAAACACAATAAATTTTGATCAAATCCAAAACCAACACTACTGGAAATCCACAGTATACCTCATTTACTGCTGCCACAGAGCACACTGCCTGAGCGGACAGCAGTAGAGAAGGTAAAAACTGTGATGTACATTACACTAAGAGGAGAAAAAATAAGATTTTACTTACCGATAAATCTATTTCTCGGAGTCCGTAGTGGATGCTGGGGTTCCTGAAAGGACCATGGGGAATAGCGGCTCCGCAGGAGACAGGGCACAAAAAGTAAAGCTTTTTCAGATCAGGTGGTGTGCACTGGCTCCTCCCCCTATGACCCTCCTCCAGACTCCAGTTAGGTACTGTGCCCGGACGAGCGTACACAATAAGGGAGGATTTTGAATCCCGGGTAAGACTCATACCAGCCACACCAATCACACCGTACAACCTGTGATCTAAACCCAGTTAACAGTATGATAACAGCGGAGCCTCTGAAAGATGGCTTCCTTCAACAATAACCCGAATTAGTTAACAATAACTATGTACAATATATGCAGATAATCCGCACTTGGGATGGGCGCCCAGCATCCACTACGGACTCCGAGAAATAGATTTATCGGTAAGTAAAATCTTATTTTCTCTATCGTCCTAGTGGATGCTGGGGTTCCTGAAAGGACCATGGGGATTATACCAAAGCTCCCAAACGGGCGGGAGAGTGCGGATGACTCTGCAGCACCGAATGAGAGAACTCCAGGTCCTCCTTAGCCAGAGTATCAAATTTGTAAAATTTTACAAACGTGTTCTCCCCTGACCACGTAGCTGCTCGGCAAAGTTGTAATGCCGAGACCCCTCGGGCAGCCGCCCAAGATGAGCCCACCTTCCTTGTGGAGTGGGCCTTTACAGATTTAGGCTGTGGCAGGCCTGCCACAGAATGTGCAAGTTGGATTGTGCTACAGATCCAACGAGCAATCGTCTGCTTAGACGCAGGAGCACCCATCTTGTTGGGTGCATACAATATAAACAACGAGTCAGATTTTCTGACTCCAGCTGTCCTTGCAATATATATTTTTAATGCTCTGACAACGTCCAGTAACTTGGAGTCCTCCAAGTCACTTGTAGCCGCAGGCACTACAATAGGCTGGTTCAGATGAAATGCTGACACCACCTTAGGGAGAAAATGCGGACGAGTCCGCAGTTTTGCCCTGTCCGAATGGAAAATCAGATATGGGCTTTTGTAAGATAAAGCTGCCAATTCTGATACTCTCCTGGCAGAAGCCAGGGCTAGAAGCATGGTCACTTTCCAAGTGAGATATTTCAAATCCACCTTATTTAGTGGTTCAAACCAATGAGATTTTAGAAAGTCCAAAACCACATTGAGATCCCACGGTGCCACTGGAGGCACCACAGGAGGCTGTATATGCAGCACTCCCTTAACAAAGGTCTGGACTTCAGGGACTGAAGCCAATTCTTTTTGAAAGAAAATCGACAGGGCCGAAATTTGAACCTTAATAGATCCCAATTTGAGACCCATAGACAATCCTGATTGCAGGAAATGTAGGAATCGACCCAGTTGAAATTCCTCCGTCGGAGCACTCCGATCTTCGCACCACGCAACATATTTTCGCCAAATTCGGTGATAATGTTGCACGGTTACTTCCTTCCTTGCTTTAATCAAAGTAGGAATGACTTCTTCCGGCATGCCTTTTTCCTTTAGGATCCGGCGTTCAACCGCCATGCCGTCAAACGCAGCCGCGGTAAGTCTTGAAACAGACAGGGACCCTGCTGAAGCAAGTCCCTCCTTAGAGGTAGAGGCCACGGATCTTCCGTGATCATCTCTTGAAGTTCCGGGTACCAAGTCCTTCTTGGCCAATCCGGAACCACTAGTATCGTTCTTACGCCTCTTTGCCGTATAATTCTCAATACTTTTGGTATGAGAGGCAGAGGAGGAAACACATACACCGACTGGTACACCCAAGGCGTTACCAGCGCGTCCACAGCTATTGCCTGCGGATCTCTTGACCTGGCGCAATACCTGTCCAGTTTTTTGTTGAGGCGAGACGCCATCATGTCCACCATTGGTCTTTCCCAACGGGTTACCAGCATGTGGAAGACTTCTGGATGAAGTCCCCACTCTCCCGGGTGAAGATCGTGTCTGCTGAGGAAGTCTGCTTCCCAGTTGTCCACTCCCGGGATGAACACTGCTGACAGTGCTATCACATGATTCTCTGCCCAGCGAAGAATCCTTGCAGCTTCTGCCATTGCACTCCTGCTTCTTGTGCCGCCCTGTCTGTTCACATGGGCGACTGCCGTGATGTTGTCCGACTGGATCAACACCGGTTTTCCCTGAAGCAGAGGTTCTGCCTGGCTTAGAGCATTGTATATTGCTCTTAGTTCCAGAATGTTTATGTGAAGAGACGTTTCCAGGCTCGTCCATACTCCCTGGAAGTTTCTTCCTTGTGTGACTGCTCCCCAGCCTCTCAGGCTGGCGTCCGTGGTCACCAGGATCCAATCCTGTATGCCGAATCTGCGGCCCTCCAATAGATGAGGACTCTGCAACCACCACAGAAGAGACACCCTTGTCCTTGGAGACAGGGTTATCCGTAGGTGCATCTGAAGATGCGACCCTGACCATTTGTCCAACAGATCCCTTTGGAAAATTCTTGCGTGGAATCTGCCGAATGGAATTGCTTCGTAAGAAGCCACCATTTTTCCCAGGACTCTTGTGCATTGATGTACAGACACCTTTCCTGGTTTTAGGAGGTTCCTGACAAGCTCGGATAACTCCTTGGCTTTTTCCTCCGGGAGAAAAACCTTTTTCTGAACCGTGTCCAGAATCATCCCTAGGAACAGCAGACGAGTTGTCGGCATTAACTGGGATTTTGGAATATTCAGAATCCACCCGTGCTGTTTTAGCACTTCTTGAGACAGTGCTAATCCCATCTCTAGCTGTTCTCTGGACCTCGCCCTTATTAGGAGATCGTCCAAGTATGGGATAATTAATATGCCTTTTCTTCGAAGAAGAATCATCATCTCGGCCATTACCTTTGTAAAGATCCGAGGTGCCGTGGACAATCCGAACGGCAGCGTCTGAAACTGATAGTGACAGTTTTGTACAACGAACCTGAGGTACCCCTGGTGTGAGGGGTAAATTGGAACGTGGAGATACGCATCCTTGATGTCCAAGGATACCATAAAGTCCCCCTCTTCCAGGTTCGCTATCACTGCTCTGAGTGACTCCATCTTGAACTTGAACTTCTTTATGTACAGGTTCAAGGACTTCAGATTTAGAATAGGCCTTACCGAGCCATCCGGCTTCGGTACCACAAAAAGAGTGGAATAATACCCCTTCCCTTGTTGTAGAAGAGGTACCTTGACTATCACCTGCTGAGAGTACAGCTTGTGAATGGCTTCCAAAACCGTCTCCCTTTCGGAGGGGGACGTTGGTAAAGCAGACTTCAGGAAACGGCGAGGTGGATCTGTCTCTAATTCCAACCTGTACCCTTGAGATATTATCTGCAGGATCCAGGGATCTACCTGCGAGTGAGCCCACTGCGCGCTGTAATTTTTGAGACGACCGCCCACCGTCCCCGAGTCCGCTTGAGAAGCCCCAGCGTCATGCTGAGGCTTTTGTAGAAGCCGGGGAGGGCTTCTGTTCCTGGGAAGGAGCTGCGTGTTGCTGTCTCTTCCCTCGACCTCTGCCTCGTGGCAGATATGAATAGCCCTTTGCTCTCTTATTTTTAAAGGAACGAAAGGGCTGCGGTTGAAAAGTCGGTGCCTTTTTCTGTTGGGGAGTGACTTGAGGTAGAAAGGTGGATTTCCCGGCTGTAGCCGTGGCCACCAAATCTGATAGACCGACTCCAAATAACTCCTCCCCTTTATACGGCAAAACTTCCATATGCCGTTTTGAATCCGCATCGCCTGTCCACTGTCGCGTCCATAAAGCTCTTCTGGCCGAAATGGACATAGCACTTACCCGTGATGCCAGTGTGCAGATATCCCTCTGTGCATCACGCATATAAAGAAATGCATCCTTTATTTGTTCTAACGACAGTAAAATATTGTCCCTGTCCAGGGTATCAATATTTTCCATCAGGGACTCTGACCAAACTACCCCAGCACTGCCCATCCAGGCAGTCGCTACAGCTGGTCGTAGTATAACACCTGCATGTGTGTATATACTTTTTTGGATATTTTCCATCCTCCTATCTGATGGATCTTTAAGTGCGGCCGTCTCAGGAGAGGGTAACGCCACTTGTTTAGATAAGCGTGTTAGCGCCTTGTCCACCCTAGGAGGTGTTTCCCAGCGCTCCCTAACCTCTGGCGGGAAAGGGTATAATGCCAATAATTTCTTTGAAATTATCAGCTTTTTATCAGGGGCAACCCACGCTTCATTACACACGTCATTTAATTCTTCTGATTCAGGAAAAACTATAGGTAGTTTTTTCATACCCCACATAATACCCTGTTTAGTGGTACCTGTAGTATCAGCTAAATGTAACGCCTCCTTCATTGCCAAAATCATATAACGTGTGGCCCTACTGGAAAATACGGTTGAATCGTCACCGTCACCACTGGAGTCAGTGCCTGCGTCTGGGTCTGTGTCGACCGACTGAGGCAAAGGGCGTTTCACAGCCCCTGACGGTGTTTGAGTCGCCTGGACAGGCACTAATTGATTGTCCGGCCGCCTCATGTCGTCAAACGACTGCTTTAGCGTGTTGACACTATCCCGTAGTTCCATAAATAAAGGCATCCATTCTGGTGTCGACTCCCTAGGGGGTGACATCCTCATATTTGGCAATTGCTCCGCCTCCACACCCATATCGTCCTCATACATGTCGACACACACGTACCGACACACAGCAGACACACAGGGAATGCTCCTAACGAAGACAGGACCCACTAGCCCTTTGGGGAGACAGAGGGAGAGTTTGCCAGCACACACCAAAAGCGCTATATATATATCAGGGATAGCCTTATAATAAGTGCTCCCTTATAGCTGCTTTGTTATATCAAAATATCGCCATAAATTTGCCCCCCCCCTCTCTGTTTTACCCTGTTTCTGTAGTGCAGTGCAGGGGAGAGACTTGGGAGCCGTCCTGACCAGCGGAGCTGTGAGAGGAAATGGCGCCGTGTGCTGAGGAGATAGGCCCCGCCCCTTTTCTGGCGGGCTCGTCTCCCGCTATTTAGAAAAATCAGGCAGGGGTTAAATATCTCCATATAGCCTCTAGGGGCTATATGTGAGGTATTTTTAGCCTTTATAGGTATTCATTTGCCTCCCAGGGCGCCCCCCTCCCAGCGCCCTGCACCCTCAGTGACTGCCGTGTGAAGTGTGCTGAGAGGAAAATGGCGCACAGCTGCAGTGCAGTGCGCTACCTTTAGAAGACTGCAGGAGTCTTCAGCCGCCGATTCTGGACCTCTTCTGACTTCAGCATCTGCAAGGGGGCCGGCGGCGCGGCTCCGGTGACCATCCAGGCTGTACCTGTGATCGTCCCTCTGGAGCTTGATGTCCAGTAGCCAAGAAGCCAATCCATCCTGCACGCAGGTGAGTTGACTCCTTCTCCCCTCAGTCCCTCGCTGCAGTGATCCTGTTGCCAGCAGGAATCACTGTAAAATAAAAAACCTAGCTAAACTTTTTCTAAGCAGCTCTTTAGGAGAGCCACCTAGATTGCACCCTTCTCGGCCGGGCACAAAAATCTAACTGGAGTCTGGAGGAGGGTCATAGGGGGAGGAGCCAGTGCACACCACCTGATCTGAAAAAGCTTTACTTTTTGTGCCCTGTCTCCTGCGGAGCCGCTATTCCCCATGGTCCTTTCAGGAACCCCAGCATCCACTAGGACGATAGAGAAATTTAATAGTCTATGAAATGCAATCAAATCAGCTAATTCAGCAGGAGAGGGGTAGGTGGATAATTGAGTGAATTTGGAACCATATTAAGGATTATCTGCACTACACCTGTAAATCCTTGCAATGACGCCAAAAAGATTACTTCCTACGTCATATCAGAACAGGACTGAAATATACTTTTGCTGTATGCAGGAACACTTTTTATTTGCTGTTCTAGGAATTGTCATTTTTTTTGTTGAACTGACATTTTTTGAAGGTCATAAATGTGGGAAGTAGTTAAGATACTGCTGCTTGGGATCCCGGCGATCACAATGCAGACACCGGAATCTCGCCAATCGGTACAATGTCCACGACACCCATAGAGGGACAAAATAACCTGTAGCGAGCCACCGCGCCAGCAGCGTAGCGAGGGCAGCGAGCCTGCAAGGGGCTTTCTATCGCTCGCCCCGCAGTAGCCAGCAGTAATTTACACTGAGCCCATAAATGGTGCTATGAGTATTTTCAGTAAACAAGTAAGTTACCAAGTTTATTTGATCACAGATGCTGCATAAAGTATATAACAAAACTATGCTGATTTCATGGCAAATTTAATAGGGAATATAATTATTTCAGGCGGGTCATACACACGGAAGAGGTCTGTATACAATCGCAGGCAGTACAGAAAGTCTTGTACATTCTAATGAGTGAATTACAGTACTTAATGTGTGGTAAAATAGCCACAATATGGAGCAATTTAATAACACAACCTTTTGGTACCTCGGGGCCAGCAACATCCCTATTTTTCCTCGCGCATTACAGAGGTGTGCAAATAAACCAACAATGTCGCAAATGCCATGTAAGTACATATGTGTGTGCAACAGAGCATAGCAGCAATGCTTGGCAGCACACGCCACCAAAATGAATTTCCCCTATGTCAGTGGTTCCCAAACTTTTTTGAATCCCGATGCCCTAGAGCAGAGGTGGCCAAAAGGTAGATCGCGACCTACCGGTAGCTCGCGGGTAGATCACGATAGACTTAACAGAAAATAAGAATTTACTTACCGATAATTCTATTTCTCATAGTCCGTAGTGGATGCTGGGGACTCCGAAAGGACCATGGGGAATAGCGGCTCCGCAGGAGACTGGGCACATCTAAAGAAAGCTTTAGGACTAACTGGTGTGCACTGGCTCCTCCCCCTATGACCCTCCTCCAAGCCTCAGTTAGGATACTGTGCTCGGACGAGCGTACACAATAAGGAAGGATTTTGAATCCCGGGTAAGACTCATACCAGCCACACCAATCACACCGTACAACTTGTGATCTGAACCCAGTTAACAGCATGATAACAGAAGGAGCCTCTGAAAAGATGGCTCACAACAACAATAACCCGATTTTTGTAACAATAACTATGTACAAGTAATGCAGACAATCCGCACTTGGGATGGGCGCCCAGCATCCACTACGGACTATGAGAAATAGAATTATCGGTAAGTAAATTCTTATTTTCTCTAACGTCCTAGTGGATGCTGGGGACTCCGAAAGGACCATGGGGATTATACCAAAGCTCCCAAACGGGCGGGAGAGTGCGGATGACTCTGCAGCACCGAATGAGAGAACTCCAGGTCCTCCTCAGCCAGGGTATCAAATTTGTAGAATTTAGCAAACGTGTTTGCCCCTGACCAAGTAGCTGCTCGGCAAAGTTGTAAAGCCGAGACCCCTCGGGCAGCCGCCCAAGATGAGCCCACTTTCCGTGTGGAATGGGCTTTTACAGATTTTGGCTGTGGCAGGCCTGCCACAGAATGTGCAAGCTGAATTGTACTACAAATCCAACGAGCAATCGTCTGCTTAGAAGCAGGAGCACCCAGCTTGTTGGGTGCATACAGGATAAACAGCGAGTCAGATTTTCTGACTCCAGCCGTCCTGGAAACATATTTTCAGGGCCCTGACAACATCCAGCAACTTGGATTCCTCCAAGTCCCTAGTAGCCGCAGGCACCACAATAGGTTGGTTCAGGTGAAAACGCTGGAACCACCTTAGGGAGAAACTGAGGACGAGTACTCAATTCCCCCTGTCCGAATGGAAAATCAGATAAGGGCTTTTACAGGATAAAGCCGCCAATTCTGACACGCGCCTGGCCCAGGCCAGGGCCAACAGCATGACCACTTTCCATGTGAGATATTTTAACTCCACAGATTTAAGTGGTTCAAACCAATGTGACTTTTGGAACCCAAACTACATTGAGATCCCAAATTGCCACTGGAGGCACAAAAGGAGGCTGTATATGCAGTACCCCTTTTACAAACGTCTAAACTTCAGGGACTGAAGCTAGTTCTTTTTTGGAAGAAAATTGACAGGGCCGAAATCTGAACCTTAATGGACCCCAATTTCAGGCCCATAGACTCTCCTGTTTGCAGGAAATGTAGGAATCGACCCAGTTGAATTTCCTCCGTCGGGCCTTACTGGCCTCGCACTACGCAACATATTTTCGCCAATTGCGGTGATAATGTTTTTGCGGTTACATCCTTCCTGGCTTTGATCAGGATAGGGATGACTTCATCCGGAAGGCCTTTTTTCCTTCAGGATCCGGTGTTCAACCGCCATGCCGTCAAACGCAGCCGCGGTAAGTCTTGGAACAGACAGGGTCCTTGCTGGAGCAGGTCCCTTCTTAGAGGTAGAGGCCACGGATCCTCCGTGAGCCTCTCTTGAAGTTCCGGTTACCAAGTCCTTCTTGGCCAATCCGGAGCCACGAATATAGTGCTTTCTCCTCTCCATCTTATCAATCTCAGTACCTTGGGTATGAGAGGCAGAGGAGGGAACACATACACTGACTGGTACACCCACTGTGTTACCAGAGCGTCTACAACTATTGCCTGAGGGTCTCTTGACCTGGCGCAATACCTGTCGAGTTTTTTAATCATGTGGACGACTTCTGGGTGAAGTCCCCACTCTCCCGGGTGGAGGTCGTGCTGAGGAAGTCTGCTTCCCAGTTGTCCACTCCCGGAATGAATACTGTTGACAGTGCTATCACATGATTTTCCGCCCAGCGAAGAATCCTTGCAGCTTCTGCCATTGCCCTCCTGCTTCTTGTGCCACCCTGTCTGTTTACGTGGGTGACTGCCATGATGTTGTCCGACTGGATCAACACCGGCTGACCTTGAAGCAGAGGTCTCGCTAAGCTTAGAGCATTGTAAATGGCCCTTAGCTTCAGGATATTTATGTGAAGTGATGCATCCAGGCTTGACCCTAAGCCCTGGATATTCCTTCCCTGTGTGACTGCTCCCCAGCCTCGCAGGCTGGCATCCGTGGTCACCAGGACCCAGTCCTGAATGCCGAATCTGCGGCCCTCTAGAAGATGAGCACTCTGCAACCACTACAGGATGGATACCCTTGTCCTTAGCTCGGATAACTCCCTGGCTTTCTCTTCCGGGAGAAACACCTTTTTTCTGGACTGTGTCCAGGATCATCCCTAGGAAACAGAAGACAAGTCGTCGGAACCAGCTGCGATTTTGGAATATTGAGAATCCAATCGTGCTGCCGCAACACTACCTGAGATAGTGCTACACCGACCTCCAACTGTTCCCTGGATCTTACCAGTATCAGGGAATCGTCCAAGTAAGGGATAACTAAAATTCCCTTCCTTCGAAGGGATATCATTTCGTCCATTACCTTGGTAAAGACCCGGGGTGCCGTGGACCATCCCTACGGCAGCGTCTGAACTGATAGTGACAGTTCTGTACCATAACCTGAGGTACCCTTGGTGAGAAGGGTAAATTTTGACATGAAGGTAAGCATCCTTGATGTCCCGAGACATCATGTAGTCCCCTTCTTCCAGGTTCGCAATCACTGCTCTGAGTGACTCAATCTTGAATTTGAACCTCTGTATGTAAGTGTTCAAAGATTTTAGATTTAGAATCGGTCTCACCGAGCCGTCTGGCTTCTGTACCACAATAGTGTGGAATAATACCCCGTTCCCTGTTGCAGGAGGGGTACCTCGATTATCACCTGCTGGGAATACAGCTTGTGAATGGCTTCCAAAACTGCCTCCCTGTCAGAAGGAGACGTCGGTAAAGCCGACTTTTGGAAACGGCGAGGGGGAGACGTCTCGAATTCCAATATGTACCCCTGAGATATTACCTGAAGGATCCAGGGGTCTACTTGCGAGTGAGCCCACTGCGCACTGAAATTCATTGAGAACGGGCCCCCACCGTGCCTGGGAACTGGCTGATCTCTACAGCCTTTTTCCTCTCCCTCTGTCACGAGCAGAAAAGAGGAACCTTTTGTCCGCTTGCCAAAAAAGGACTGCGCCTGATAATACGGCGTCTTATTTTGAGAGGCGACCTGGGGTACAAACGTGGATTTCCCAGCTGTTGCCGTGGCCACCAGGTCTAAAAGACCGACCCCAAATGTCCCCTTTCAAAGGCAATACTTCCAAATGCCGTTTGGAAACCGCATCACCTGACCATTTTACTGGTAGACTTGGACAACGCACTTATACTTGATGCCAGTCGGCAATTATTCCGCTGTGCATCATGCATATATAGAAATGCATCTTTTAAATGCTCTATAGGCAATAATATACTATCCTTATCTAGGATATCAATATTTCCAGTCAGGGAATCAGACCATGCCAACCCAGCACTGCACCTCCAGGCTGAGGCGATAGCTGGTCGCAGTATAACACCAGTATGTGTGTAAATACCTTTTTGGATACCCTCCTGCTTTCTATCAGCAGGATCCTTAAGGGCGGCCATCTCATGAGAGGGTAGAGCCCTTGTTCTTACAAGCGTGTGAGCGCCTTATCCCCCCTAGGGGGTGTTTCCCAACGCACCCTAACCTCTGGCGGGAAAGGGTATGCAGCCAATACTTTTTAAGAAATTTGTTATCGGGGGGAAACCCACGCATCATCACACACCTCATTTTATTTCTCAGATTCAGGAAAACTACAGGTAGTTTTTCCCTCACCGAACATAATACCCCTTTTTGGTGGTACTCGTATTATCGGAAATGTATAAAAACATTTTCCATTGTCTCAATTATGTAACGTGTGGCCCTACTGGAAATCACGGTTGTCTCTTCACCGTCGACACAGGAGTCAGTATCCGTGTCGGCGTCTGTATCTGCCATCTGAGGTAACGGCCGCTTTAGAGCCCCTGACGGCCTATGAGACGTCTGGACAGGCACAAGCTGAGTAGCCGGCTGTCTCATGTCAACCACTGTTTTTTTATATAGAGCTGACACTGTCACGTAATTTTCAACAGTACATCCACTCAGGTGTCGACCCCCTAGGGGGTGACATCACTGTTACAGACACTCTGCTCCGTCTCCACATCATTTTTCTCCTCATACATGTCGACACAAACGTACCGACACACAGCACACACACAGGGAATGCTCTGATAGAGGACAGGACCCCACTAGCCCTTTGGGGAGACAGAGGGAGAGTATGCCAGCACACACCAGAGCGCTATATATATACAGGGATAACCTTATATAAGTGTTTTTCCCCTTATAGCTGCTGTATGTTTTAATACTGCGCCTAATTAGTGCCCCCCTCTCTTTTTTCTGTAGTGTAGTGACTGCAGGGAAGAGCAGGGAGCTTCCCTCCAACTGAGCTGTGAGGGAAAATGGCGCCAGTGTGCTGAGGAGATAGGCTCCGCCCCCTTTACGGCGGCCTTATCTCCCGGTTTTTTGTATATTCTGGCAGGGGTTAAATGCATCCATATAGCCCAGGAGCTATATGTGATGTATTTTTTGCCATGTAAGGTATGTTTTATTGCGTCTCAGGGCGCCCCCCCCAGCGCCCTGCACCCTCAGTGACCGGAGTGTGAAGTGTGCTGAGAGCAATGGCGCACAGCTGCAGTGCTGTGCGCTACCTTATGAAGACAGGAAAGTCTTCTGCCGCCGATTTATGGACCTCTTCTTGCTTCAGCATCTGTAAGGGGGCCGGCGGCGCGGCTCCGGGACCCATCCATGGCTGGGCCTGTGATCGTCCCTCTGGAGCTAATGTCCAGTAGCCAAGAAGCCCAATCCACTCTGCACGCAGGTGAGTTCGCTTCTTCTCCCCTTAGTCCCTCGATGCAGTGAGCCTGTTGCCAGCAGGTCTCACTGAAAATAACAAACCTAAACTAAAACTTTCACTAAGAAGCTCAGGAGAGCCCCTAGTGTGCACCCTTCTCGTCGGGCACAGAAATCTAACTGAGGCTTGGAGGAGGGTCATAGGGGGAGGAGCCAGTGCACACCAGTTAGTCCTAAAGCTTTCTTTAGATGTGCCCAGTCTCCTGCGGAGCCGCTATTCCCCAGGGTCCTTTCGGAGTCCCCAGCATCCACTAGGACGTTAGAGAAAATAACTGTAAGGAGCCTGCCGCTGCTGCTTCTCTTCACACTCCCACGGATGCAGTGTGCGGGTGACGTAATGATGTCACCCACGATGTGAGGAGCCTGGGAATTAGTTGGATCCAGTTTGATCCAGCTGTCGGTGGCGACAACAGGAGAAGCAGCCAGTGGCAGGCCATGCAGCATGAAAGCGGGAGCCGTGACTGCGGGGAGAGGGAGGACTGAAGCTAGGCAGCGTGACAACTTGTCAGGTAAGTTCTGCAAAGGGGGGGGGGGGGGGTTCTTCACAAGGGGAGGGACGAGCTGCAAAGGGGCGGGGGGTCTGCACAGAGCATGGTATCTTCACAAAGGGTTTTTTGTACACAAGGGCGGATCTTCAAAGGGTGGAGGATTTATACAGAGAGGATTACTGTACAGGGGGCTATTATGCAGGGGAGTGGAAGGAGGGTATCTGCAAAAGGGGGGATTTGTAAAGAGGGGGTTATTTGATGTCATTCTTAGTGCTATTTTTAAATGTATGCATTATTATTGGTGCTGTTATTTGATGGCATCATTATTAATGCTATTTTTAAATGTGAGCGTTACTATTGGTGTTATTTGACGCCGGTAGATCACCGGTAAGTAAGTGGACAAAAAGCAGATCTCAGGTCCCAAAAGTCTGGCCACCCCTGCCCTAGAGCATCAGAATTTTTTTCACAGCTCCCCTAGGCCAAGGGTTTCTTATTGCAAAATTCAGAAATAATATGAAAATTAAGTAAATTGTGGTATAGGTTATCCTTAGGTTCAGTTATGTGGTGAGGGACAGGATTTGCTTTTGTTTGTCCACATATATTATCATTGGAAGCCACAAGCACTGGTCTTGGCTATTACATGGACCATAAATAATTTAAATTGTTACGGGATAACCAACCCCGAGCGCTTAAACGGGTCACTTTTTGCTCAATTCAGTTTGACACCGCCAGGGGGTGGAGCTGAAATGCAGGCACCGACTGCTGATCTCGGTCAAACGGAGCAACAATTGAATAGCTTCGTTGGGTGTCATCTACTGGCTGCTAGTGAAAAAACTACGTGTTAAAAACCAGCCATAAATCTAGTTGTTCAGACTGAATATCCAGATGACAGCAGAAACATCACTGTGAGATCAAAAAAAGTTAATTGATAATACCATTCATTTCAAAGGAATCTAAATCAGTATGTTATTACCCTAATTTGTTATCTTGAATTTAATTAGCCACAGTGTGATACAGTGACTGATGCTCTAGGATAAAAATCGTGGAAAGCCATTTTTTGCGAAAAATTAATGGCCACAATTCAATTTCCCCCTTAATGTGCTTATTCTTTTATTGAATGTAGTATTCTACTACTTAGCAAAACAGTTAAATCTGCACCTTAGCAACTGTAAACAAAGACTATACACTGCGTGTGCAGGTTTGTATTAGTATCAGTTTATCAGAATTAACAGCAGAGGATGTAATACATACTGTAATTATATATGCTCTAAAGGTTGTGATAGCAGGATGAATAAACCGGAATATAAAAATAATAATTTTCTGCATTATTTTATGCATTTCTGCTATGTACTGCTAGCCTTATGGGCCCTACACATTAGGCGATAACACTGAACGATATGAACGTTCTCGTTCATTAATGGGGGATAAGTGAAGAAACTTCACTACCCCCACCAACCCCCCCCCCCCCCCCCTCCCCGCCACCGAGTCACCCGTCGGTCGTATCCGCGGTCGGGCAGCTCGGCGGCGGATCGCCAAGTGTGTAGGGGGCATAATGCAGGAGATTTCTGCTAAATCTCCTGCGGGCTAGTTACCACTGCAGATGGCAGTTCTGATTATTATCAATGGGGACTAATATCTGATCCATATGTACCACATTATGGCCACATTAGTTTGCACCATCTTCAGATGGAAAAAAAACATAGAAAATGCAGATGCAGACTCTATAGTACTAAGCACTGCTAATCAGAATAATTACACTAAACTGCAATTTAGCAGAGGAAAATTGAGGCGCTTAGCATAATTTATGGCCACAAATATAAGTGCCCATCAACTGCAGCCAGGTAACCTCATCTGGTGGGTCTCTAAGACTAATGGTGCCCACACAGGGTGAGATTTGTGCTAGCTGCGTTTTGAGCCTATACAATGTGTGCTACACTATTTGGACTAAGTGATATGCGATTTGGAGTGTACACGCGGTGCGATTTGAACTACACCCGATTTTGACTACACTACAATATAAATTAAAATAGTGGACTGGTTGCGATGTAGTACAAAAATACCTGCATGCACATACTATTCTGCCTTGCGATATTGACTACGCGGGAGCGTGCATCACAAGGGAAAATAAACACTGTGCAATTTGAACTAGACACAATGCGATTTAAACTAAAAAGATCAAATCGTATGCGATAATCGCACAGTTTGTGGGCACCATAAGATTTAAGTCCAGGACACGAGACCCCCTGGTCAGCACTTACAGTATGCAAAGTACCTAAATTTTGGTCTATGTTAATTGCAGTTTATAACAACTAATCTGATTAGCAGTGCTTAATACTACAGAGTGTGCATCTGCATTATCTTTTTTTTTGTGGACGACCCCCCTCCCCCCCAATATACCTGCAAGCTGCTTTACGCGTACAGTCGCATGATCCCCCTCCCACACGCTCCACCTGGTGCTCATTTACTGGAAACTAACATTGGGGGCCATTCCGACCTGTTTGCACGCTGTTTTTCGCAGCGCAGGGATTGGGACACTACTGCGCATGCACCGCAATGTGCAGGCGCGTCGTACGGGTACAAAGCGGATCATTGATAAGCAATGGATTTAATGAAGAATCCATTCGCACAGCCGATCGCAAGGAGATTGACAAGAAGAAGGCGTTTGTGGGTGTCATCTGACCGTTTTCTGGGAGTGTTTGGAAAAACGCAGCCGTGTCCAAGCGTTTGCAGGGCGGGTGTCTGACGTCAATTCCCGGGACCTGTCAGGCTGAAGTGATCGCAAGGGCTGAGTAAGTTCAGAGCTACTCAGAAACTGCACAAAATAAGATTTTACTTACCGATAAATCTATTTCTCGGAGTCCGTAGTGGATGCTGGGGTTCCTGAAAGGACCATGGGGAATAGCGGCTCCGCAGGAGACAGGGCACAAAAAGTAAAGCTTTTTCAGATCAGGTGGTGTGCACTGGCTCCTCCCCCTATGACCCTCCTCCAGACTCCAGTTAGGTACTGTGCCCGGACGAGCGTACACAATAAGGGAGGATTTTGAATCCCGGGTAAGACTCATACCAGCCACACCAATCACACCGTACAACCTGTGATCTAAACCCAGTTAACAGTATGATAACAGCGGAGCCTCTGAAAGATGGCTTCCTTCAACAATAACCCGAATTAGTTAACAATAACTATGTATAATTTATGCAGATAATCCGCACTTGGGATGGGCGCCCAGCATCCACTACGGACTCCGAGAAATAGATTTATCGGTAAGTAAAATCTTATTTTCTCTATCGTCCTAGTGGATGCTGGGGTTCCTGAAAGGACCATGGGGATTATACCAAAGCTCCCAAACGGGCGGGAGAGTGCGGATGACTCTGCAGCACCGAATGAGAGAACTCCAGGTCCTCCTTAGCCAGAGTATCAAATTTGTAAAATTTTACAAACGTGTTCTCCCCTGACCACGTAGCTGCTCGGCAAAGTTGTAATGCCGAGACCCCTCGGGCAGCCGCCCAAGATGAGCCCACCTTCCTTGTGGAGTGGGCCTTTACAGATTTAGGCTGTGGCAGGCCTGCCACAGAATGTGCAAGTTGGATTGTGCTACAGATCCAACGAGCAATCGTCTGCTTAGACGCAGGAGCACCCATCTTGTTGGGTGCATACAATATAAACAACGAGTCAGATTTTCTGACTCCAGCTGTCCTTGCAATATATATTTTTAATGCTCTGACAACGTCCAGTAACTTGGAGTCCTCCAAGTCACTTGTAGCCGCAGGCACTACAATAGGCTGGTTCAGATGAAATGCTGACACCACCTTAGGGAGAAAATGCGGACGAGTCCGCAGTTCTGCCCTGTCCGAATGGAAAATCAGATATGGGCTTTTGTAAGATAAAGCTGCCAATTCTGATACTCTCCTGGCAGAAGCCAGGGCTAGAAGCATGGTCACTTTCCAAGTGAGATATTTCAAATCCACCTTATTTAGTGGTTCAAACCAATGAGATTTTAGAAAGTCCAAAACCACATTGAGATCCCACGGTGCCACTGGAGGCACCACAGGAGGCTGTATATGCAGCACTCCCTTAACAAAGGTCTGGACTTCAGGGACTGAAGCCAATTCTTTTTGAAAGAAAATCGACAGGGCCGAAATTTGAACCTTAATAGATCCCAATTTGAGACCCATAGACAATCCTGATTGCAGGAAATGTAGGAATCGACCCAGTTGAAATTCCTCCGTCGGAGCCACTCCGATCTTCGCACCACGCAACATATTTTCGCCAAATTCGGTGATAATGTTGCACGGTTACTTCCTTCCTTGCTTTAATCAAAGTAGGAATGACTTCTTCCGGCATGCCTTTTTCCTTTAGGATCCGGCGTTCAACCGCCATGCCGTCAAACGCAGCCGCGGTAAGTCTTGAAACAGACAGGGACCCTGCTGAAGCAAGTCCCTCCTTAGAGGTAGAGGCCACGGATCTTCCGTGATCATCTCTTGAAGTTCCGGGTACCAAGTCCTTCTTGGCCAATCCGGAACCACTAGTATCGTTCTTACGCCTCTTTGCCGTATAATTCTCAATACTTTTGGTATGAGAGGCAGAGGAGGAAACACATACACCGACTGGTACACCCAAGGCGTTACCAGCGCGTCCACAGCTATTGCCTGCGGATCTCTTGACCTGGCGCAATACCTGTCCAGTTTTTTGTTGAGGCGAGACGCCATCATGTCCACCATTGGTCTTTCCCAACGGGTTACCAGCATGTGGAAGACTTCTGGATGAAGTCCCCACTCTCCCGGGTGAAGATCGTGTCTGCTGAGGAAGTCTGCTTCCCAGTTGTCCACTCCCGGGATGAACACTGCTGACAGTGCTATCACATGATTCTCTGCCCAGCGAAGAATCCTTGCAGCTTCTGCCATTGCACTCCTGCTTCTTGTGCCGCCCTGTCTGTTCACATGGGCGACTGCCGTGATGTTGTCCGACTGGATCAACACCGGTTTTCCCTGAAGCAGAGGTTCTGCCTGGCTTAGAGCATTGTATATTGCTCTTAGTTCCAGAATGTTTATGTGAAGAGACGTTTCCAGGCTCGTCCATACTCCCTGGAAGTTTCTTCCTTGTGTGACTGCTCCCCCGCCTCTCAGGCTGGCGTCCGTGGTCACCAGGATCCAATCCTGTATGCCGAATCTGCGGCCCTCCAATAGATGAGGACTCTGCAACCACCACAGAAGAGACACCCTTGTCCTTGGAGACAGGGTTATCCGTAGGTGCATCTGAAGATGCGACCCTGACCATTTGTCCAACAGATCTCTTTGGAAAATTCTTGCGTGGAATCTGCCGAATGGAATTGCTACGTAAGAAGCCACCATTTTTCCCAGGACTCTTGTGCATTGATGTACAGACACCTTTCCTGGTTTTAGGAGGTTCCTGACAAGCTCGGATAGCTCCTTGGCTTTTTCCTCCGGGAGAAAAACCTTTTTCTGAACCGTGTCCAGAATCATCCCTAGGAACAGCAGACGAGTTGTCGGCATTAACTGGGATTTTGGAATATTCAGAATCCACCCGTGCTGTTTTAGCACTTCTTGAGACAGTGCTAATCCCATCTCTAGCTGTTCTCTGGACCTCGCCCTTATTAGGAGATCGTCCAAGTATGGGATAATTAATATGCCTTTTCTTCGAAGAAGAATCATCATCTCGGCCATTACCTTTGTAAAGATCCGAGGTGCCGTGGACAATCCGAACGGCAGCGTCTGAAACTGATAGTGACAGTTTTGTACAACGAACCTGAGGTACCCCTGGTGTGAGGGGTAAATTGGAACGTGGAGATACGCATCCTTGATGTCCAAGGATACCATAAAGTCCCCCTCTTCCAGGTTCGCTATCACTGCTCTGAGTGACTCCATCTTGAACTTTAACTTCTTTATGTACAGGTTCAAGGACTTCAGATTTAGAATAGGCCTTACCGAGCCATCCGGCTTCGGTACCACAAAAAGAGTGGAATAATACCCCTTCCCTTGTTGTAGAAGAGGTACCTTGACTATCACCTGCTGAGAGTACAGCTTGTGAATGGCTTCCAAAACCGTCTCCCTTTCGGAGGGGGACGTTGGTAAAGCAGACTTCAGGAAACGGCGAGGTGGATCTGTCTCTAATTCCAACCTGTACCCTTGAGATATTATCTGCAGGATCCAGGGATCTACCTGCGAGTGAGCCCACTGCGCGCTGTAATTTTTGAGACGACCGCCCACCGTCCCCGAGTCCGCTTGAGAAGCCCCAGCGTCATGCTGAGGCTTTTGTAGAAGCCGGGGAGGGCTTCTGTTCCTGGGAAGGAGCTGCGTGTTGCTGTCTCTTCCCTCGACCTCTGCCTCGTGGCAGATATGAATAGCCCTTTGCTCTCTTATTTTTAAAGGAACGAAAGGGCTGCGGTTGAAAAGTCGGTGCCTTTTTTTGTTGGGGAGTGACTTGAGGTAGAAAGGTGGATTTCCCGGCTGTAGCCGTGGCCACCAAATCTGATAGACCGACTCCAAATAACTCCTCCCCTTTATACGGTAAAACTTCCATATGCCGTTTTGAATCCGCATCGCCTGTCCACTGTCGCGTCCATAAAGCTCTTCTGGCCGAAATGGACATAGCACTTACCCGTGATGCCAGTGTGCAGATATCCCTCTGTGCATCACGCATATAAAGAAATGCATCCTTTATTTGTTCTAACGACAGTAAAATATTGTCCCTGTCCAGGGTATCAATATTTTCAATCAGGGACTCTGACCAAACTACCCCAGCACTGCCCATCCAGGCAGTCGCTACAGCTGGTCGTAGTATAACACCTGCATGTGTGTATATACTTTTTTGGATATTTTCCATCCTCCTATCTGATGGATCTTTAAGTGCGGCCGTCTCAGGAGAGGGTAACGCCACTTGTTTAGATAAGCGTGTTAGCGCCTTGTCCACCCTAGGAGGTGTTTCCCAGCGCTCCCTAACCTCTGGCGGGAAAGGGTATAATGCCAATAATTTCTTTGAAATTATCAGCTTTTTATCAGGGGCAACCCACGCTTCATTACACACGTCATTTAATTCTTCTGATTCAGGAAAAACTATAGGTAGTTTTTTCATACCCCACATAATACCCTGTTTAGTGGTACCTGTAGTATCAGCTAAATGTAACGCCTCCTTCATTGCCAAAATCATATAACGTGTGGCCCTACTGGAAAATACGGTTGAATCGTCACCGTCACCACTGGAGTCAGTGCCTGCGTCTGGGTCTGTGTCGACCGACTGAGGCAAAGGGCGTTTCACAGCCCCTGACGGTGTTTGAGTCGCCTGGACAGGCACTAATTGATTGTCCGGCCGCCTCATGTCGTCAAACGACTGCTTTAGCGTGTTGACACTATCCCGTAGTTCCATAAATAAAGGCATCCATTCTGGTGTCGACTCCCTAGGGGGTGACATCCTCATATTTGGCAATTGCTCCGCCTCCACACCAATATCGTCCTCATACATGTCGACACACACGTACCGACACACAGCAGACACACAGGGAATGCTCCTAACGAAGACAGGACCCACTAGCCCTTTGGGGAGACAGAGGGAGAGTTTGCCAGCACACACCAAAAGCGCTATATATATATCAGGGATAGCCTTATAATAAGTGCTCCCTTATAGCTGCTTTGTTATATCAAAATATCGCCATAAATTTGCCCCCCCCTCTCTGTTTTACCCTGTTTCTGTAGTGCAGTGCAGGGGAGAGACTTGGGAGCCGTCCTGACCAGCGGAGCTGTGAGAGGAAATGGCGCCGTGTGCTGAGGAGATAGGCCCCGCCCCTTTTCTGGCGGGCTCGTCTCCCGCTATTTAGAAAAATCAGGCAGGGGTTAAATATCTCCATATAGCCTCTAGGGGCTATATGTGAGGTATTTTTAGCCTTTATAGGTATTCATTTGCCTCCCAGGGCGCCCCCCTCCCAGCGCCCTGCACCCTCAGTGACTGCCGTGTGAAGTGTGCTGAGAGGAAAATGGCGCACAGCTGCAGTGCTGTGCGCTACCTTTAGAAGACTGCAGGAGTCTTCAGCCGCCGATTCTGGACCTCTTCTGACTTCAGCATCTGCAAGGGGGCCGGCGGCGCGGCTCCGGTGACCATCCAGGCTGTACCTGTGATCGTCCCTCTGGAGCTTGATGTCCAGTAGCCAAGAAGCCAATCCATCCTGCACGCAGGTGAGTTGACTCCTTCTCCCCTCAGTCCCTCGCTGCAGTGATCCTGTTGCCAGCAGGAATCACTGTAAAATAAAAAACCTAGCTAAACTTTTTCTAAGCAGCTCTTTAGGAGAGCCACCTAGATTGCACCCTTCTCGGCCGGGCACAAAAATCTAACTGGAGTCTGGAGGAGGGTCATAGGGGGAGGAGCCAGTGCACACCACCTGATCTGAAAAAGCTTTACTTTTTGTGCCCTGTCTCCTGCGGAGCCGCTATTCCCCATGGTCCTTTCAGGAACCCCAGCATCCACTAGGACGATAGAGAAAATGTTTTTGCAGAGCTCGGCTGCACAGGTGTTCACACACTTGCAAAGCGAAAATACACTCCCCTATACGCGGCGACCATCTGATTGCAGCGCTGTAAAAAGTAGCTAGCGAGCGAACAACTCGGAATGACACCCATTGTCTTCACAAACTTGGATACCTCCTGCAAAATATCAGGGAAGTGACTCACTGGGACAGCGTTCTTGCTACCACTATTCCTGTGGGTTTTACTTGGTACATAGCAGGGAAATTTTCTGCATTGTTAATCATCGCGGGTATGGGTCATTAGGTTGACCACTATTAGACGACATGGTCACTAGGTCGACGTGGAAAAAGGTCGACATGGGTTGTTGTTTTTTTTGTGTCGTTTTCTTCATAAAGTGACGGGGAACCTCAATCAGTGCACCGTGTCCCCTCGCATGGGCAGGTTAGTATTTCCAATCGTAGTCCACGTGGATCGTAAAGTATGAAAAAGTAAAAAAATAAAATAAAATGAAGAAAAATGTGAAAAACTCATGTCGACCTAATGACCGTATCCCATAAATCGCTGCACTGCAACAATTATTAATACAAAGGCACCTTAAAGTGTTTAACAGTGATTCGCAAGCCAATCAGCCAAAAGCAAGTGATCAGTTTAACTAATAGGCCCTACACACTGAGCGATAATACTCAAAGATATGAATGATCTCATTCATTAATGAATGAGATAACGTTCATATCTTTGAGTGTGGAGGCACCAGCGATGAACGATGTGCGGCTCCGCGCTCGTTCATCGCTGGTGCCCCGTTGCCTGTGCATGCAGGCCAATACGGACGATCTCGTCCATATTTCCCTGCAATTCCATGGACCTGGGTGACGGGGGTGGAGTGCAGAAACTTCACTCCCCCCCCCTTCCGCCATCTGGCAGCTCGGTGGCGGATCATTCAATGTGTATGTCCCTAACAGTGATTTGTAAGATCAGAAAGCCTATTTACAATCACTTTTTCTCTAGTCTAAGTGGTATATTTACTAAAGTGCAAGTGGAGATGTTGACTATACCAACCAAACAGATTCTACTTAACATTTCTCTAGCACCTTCTAAGATAATAGCTAAAATATAATTGGTTACATAGGGGTACTATGTGTACACTGTTTTAAAGGAGAGGACAACCTGCAGCCAATCAAATTGGGATTTTCACAAATTGTGTATGTAGATTGTATGGGCCCGATTCACAGATTGACATAATGTCGATATTGTAAGCCGTGGAGTCTTTTTTTTCCTTTTTCTTTTTTACCGGAATGGTCATTCAACAGGGGATTTATTTACAAAGTGAGTGACAGACAGGGAGCATTCACGGGAAGCAAGGAGGGGAGTGGCGAATTAAACGTAGGTGTGTCACAATTATTTCTGAAGCGTGTGTCAGACTGCAACTGTGATCCCGTACCCAATTAAAATAAGATTTTACTTACCGGTAAATCTATTTCTCGTAGTCCGTAGTGGATGCTGGGGACTCCGTAAGGACCATGGGGAATAGACGGGCTCCGCAGGAGACATGGGCACTTTAAGAAAGAATTTAGATTCTGGTGTGCTCTGGCTCCTCCCTCTATGTCCCTCCTCCAGACCTCAGTTAGAGAAACTGTGCCCGGAAGAGCTGACCGTACAAGGAAAGGATTTTGGAAATCCATGGCAAGACTCATACCAGCCACACCAATCACACCGTATAACTTGTGATAAACTTACCCAGTCAACAGTATGAACAACAACAGAGCATCAGTTCAACCCTGATGCAACAATAACATAGCCCTTATTGCAGCAATAACTATATACAAGTATTGCAGAAGAAGTCCGCACTTGGGACGGGCGCCCAGCATCCACTACGGACTACGAGAAATAGATTTACCGGTAAGTAAAATCTTATTTTCTCCAACGTCCTAGTGGATGCTGGGGACTCCGTAAGGACCATGGGGATTATACCAAAGCTCCCAAACAGGCGGGAGAGTGCGGATGACTCTGCAGCACCGATTGAGCAAACAATAGGTCCTCATCAGCCAGGGTATCAAACTTGTAGAACTTTGCAAAAGTGTTTGAACCTGACCAAGTAGCAGCTCGGCATAGTTGTAATGCCGAGACCCCTCGGGCAGCCGCCCAAAAAGAGCCCACCTTCCTAGTGGAATGGGCTTTAACCGATTTAGGTAGCGGCAATCCAGCCGCAGAATGAGCCTGCTGAATAGTGTTACAGATCCAGCGAGCAATAGTTTGCTTTGAAGCAAAAGCACCCAACTTGTTGGATGCATACAGGATAAACAGCGACTCCGTTTTCCTGACTCTAGCCGTTCTGGCTACATAAACCTTCAAAGCCCTGATCACATCCAGTAACTCGGAATCCTCCAAGTCACGAGTAGCCACAGGCACCACAATAGGTTGGTTCATATGAAAAGATGAAACCACTTTTGGCAGAAATTGTGGATGGGTCCGCAATTCTGCTCTATCCATATGGAAAACCAGATAGGGACTTTTATGTGACAAAGCCGCTAATTCTGACACACGCCTAGCCGAAGCCAAGGCTAATAGCACGACCACCTTCCACGTGAGATATTTTAACTCCACCGTTTTAAGTGGTTCAAACCAGTGTGATTTCAGGAAACTTAACACCACGTTAAGATCCCAAGGTGCCACTGGAGGCACAAAAGGAGGCTGAATATGCAGCACTCCCTTTACAAACGTCTGAACTTCTGGTAGATAAGCCAACTCTTTTTGCAAGAAAATGGATAGGGCCGAAATCTGGACCTTAATGGAGCCCAATTTTAGGCCCAAATTCACTCCTGACTGTAGGAAGTGAAGGAAACGGCCCAGCTGGAATTCCTCTGTAGGAGCATTCCTGGCCTCACACCAAGAAACATATTTTCGCCATATACGGTGATAAAGTTTAGCTGTCACTTCCTTCCTAGCCTTTATCAGCGTAGGAATGACCTCGTCCGGAATGCCCTTTTCTGCTAGGATCCGGCGTTCAACCGCCATGCCGTCAAACGCAGCCGCGGTAAGACTTGGAACAGACAGGGCCCCTGTTGCAACAGGTCCTGTCTTAGAGGAAGAGGCCACGGGTCCTCTGTGAGCATTTCTTGCAGATCTGGATACCAGGTCCTTCGTGGCCAATCTGGAACAATGAGGATTGTTCTCACTCCTCCTTTACTTATTATCCTCAGCACCTTGGGAATATGAGGAAGAGGAGGAAATACATAGACCGACTGGAACACCCACGGTGTCACCAGGGCGTCTACCGCTATTGCTTGAGAGTCTCTTGACCTGGCGCAATACCTCTGTAGTTTTTGTTGAGGCGGGATGCCATCATGTCCACCTGTGGCAGTTCCCACCGATATGTGATCTGTGTGAAGACTTCCTGATGAAGTCCCCACTCTCCCGGGTGGAGGTCGTGTCTGCTGAGGAAATCTGCTTCCCAGTTGTCCACTTCCGGGATGAACACTGCTGACAGAGCTTACATGAATCTCCGCCCAGCGAAGAATTCTGGTGGCTTCTGCCCTTGCCACTCTGCTCCTTGTGCCGCCTTGGCGGTTCACCTGAGCCACTGCGGTGATGTTGTCTGACTGAATCAGAACCGGTTGGTCGCGAAGCAAGTGCTCCGCTTGACGTAGGGCATTGTATACGGCCCTTAGATCCAGGATGTTGATGTGAAGGCAAGTCTCTTGACTTGACCACAGGCCTTGGAAATTTCTTCCCTGTGTGACTGCTCCCCACCCTCGGAGGCTAGCGTCCGTGGTCACCAGGACCCAGTCCTGAATTCCGAATCTGCGTCCCTCTAGAAGGTGAGAACTCTGCAGACACCCTGGCCCTGGGGGACAGGGTGATTAACCGATGCATCTGAAGATGTGATCCGGACCACTAGTCCAGTAAGTCCCATTGGAAGGTCCTCGCATGGAACCTGCCGAAGGGAATGGCCTCGTATGATGCCACCATCCTTCCCAGGACTCGAGTGCAGTGATGCACTGACACCTGTTTTGGGTTTAATAGATTCCTGACCAGTGTCATGAGCTCCTGAGCTCTCTCTATCGGGAGATAAACCCTTTTCTGGTCTGTGTCTAGGATCATGCCCTAGAAAGGCAGATGAGCCGTAGGAACCAACTGCGACTTTGGAATATTTAGAATCCAGCCGTGTTGCCGTAACACTTCCAGAGAAAGTGATACGCTGTTCAGCAACTGCTCTCTTGATCTCGCTTTTATGAGGAGATCGTCCAAGTACGGGATAATTGTGACACCTTGCTTCCGCAGGAGCACCATCATTTCCGCTATTACCTTGGTGAATATTCTCGGGGCCGTGGAGAGACCAAACGGCAACATCTGAAATTGGTAATGACAATCCTGTACCGCAAATCTGAGGTACGCCTGATGAGGTGGATAAATGGGGACATGAAGGTATGCATCCTTTATGTCCAGAGACACCATAAAATCTCCCCCTTTCAGGCTTGCGATGACCGCTCTTAGCGATTCCATCTTGAACTTGAACCTTTTCAGGTATATGTTCAGGGATTTTAAATTCAATATGGGTCTGACCGAACCGTCCGGTTTCGGGACTACAACATGGTCGAATAATAACCCCCTCCTTGTTGAAGGAGGGGAACCTTGACCACCACATGTTGAAGATACAATTTGTGAATTGCAGTTAACACTATTTCCCTCTCGTGGGGGGAAGCCGGCAGGGCCGTCGGTGAGGGGGCATCTCCTCAAAGTCCAGCTTGTATCCCTGAGACACAATATCTATTGCCCAGGGATCCAACAGGGAGTGAACCCACTTGTGGCTGAAATTACGAAGACGTGCCCCCGCCGGGCCTAGCTCCGCCTGTGGAGCCCTAGCGACATGCAGTGGATTTTGTAGAGGCCGGGGAGGACTTCTGTTCCTGGGAACTAGCTGTGTTGTGCAGCTTCTTTCCTCTGCCCCTGCCTCTGGCAAGAAAGGACGAACCTCGGACTTTGTTTCTTTGTGTTCGAAAGGCTGCATTTGATAATGTTGTGCTTTCCTAGGCTGTGCAGGAATATAAGGCAAAAGATCAGAATTACCAGCTATAGCTGTGGAGACCAGGTCCGAGATCCCTTCTCCACACAATCCTCAGCCTTCCATATGCCTCTTAAGTCGGCATCACCCGTCCATTGCATATTCTACAGGACACGTCAAGCAGAAATTGACATAGCGTTGACTCTAGAACCCAGTAGACTAATGTCTCTTTGGGCATGTTTAATATATATATATCTCTATTATATATATATATATATATATATATATATATATATATATATATATATATATATATATATATATATATATATATATATATATATATATACACACACACACACACACATACATACTAGGGTCTCAATCTCTGATGATAAGGTACCTGTCCACGCTGCTACAGCGCTATAAACCCATGCCGACACAATCGCCGGTCTGAGTAGTGTACCAGAATGTGCACGCTATCTGCAGGATCCCTGAGGATAGCTGTTAAGTCAGGGCTACCTTTTGGGCAAACGTGACACCCTAGGGGAAGATTCCCATCGTATCCTGGCCCTAGTAGGGAAAGGATACTCCCTGAGAATTCTTTGTGGGAAGCTGCAGTCTCTTGTCTGGAGATTCCCGCTCTTTTTCATCATGAGAGGAGGGAAATTTACCTCAGCTTTCTTCCCCTTAAACATGTGTACCCTTGTGTCAGGGACAGATGAGTCATCAGTGATATGCAAATCATCTTTATTACAATAATCATATATTGAATACTTTCCTGCCCTTTTGGCTGTAACTTTGCATTATCGTAGTCGACACTGGAGTCAGACCCTGTGTCGATATCAGTGTCTATTATTTTGGATAGTGAGCATTGAGAGACTCTGAAGGTCTCTGCGACATAGGGACAGACATGGGTAGATTCCCTGTCTGTTCTCTAATCTTTTGTGCAATAAATTCACCTTAGCACTTAATTACACATATCCAAACAGGTGTCGGCGTTGTCGACGGAGACACCCCTCACACACACACACACATTTGCTCCATCTCCTCCTTAGGGGAGCCTTAAACCTCAGACATGTCGACACACACTTACCGACACACCACACACTCAGGGAATGCTCATCTGAAGACAATTCCCCCATAAGGCCCTTTGGAGAGACAGAGAGAGAGAGTATGCCAGCACACACCCCAGCGCTATTAACCCAGGAATAACACAGCAACTTAATGTTAACCCAGTAGCTGCTGTTTATATTGATTTTTGCGCCTAATTATGTGCCCCCCCTCTCTTTTTACCCTCTTCTGCCGTGTATCTACAGGGGAGAGGCTGGGGAGCTTCCTCTCAGCGGTGCTGTGGAGAAAAAACATGGCGCTGGTGAGTGCTGAGGAAGAAGCCCCTCCTCCTCGACAGCGGGCTTCTGTCCCGCTTAAATATACATTTACTTGGCGGGGGCTCATACATATATACAGTGCCCAACTGTATATATGCTAAACTTTTGCCAAAGAGGTCCCAATTGCTGCCCAGGGCGCCCCCTGCGCCATGCACCCTTACAGTGACCGGAGTATGTGAGGTGTGTGTGGGAGCAATGGCGCACAGCTGCAGTGCTGTGCGCTACCTCAGTGAAGACTGGAGTCTTCTGCCGCCGATTTCGAAGTCTTCTTGCTTCTTATGCTCACCCGGCTTCTGTCTTCCGGCTCTGCGAGGGGGACGGCGGCGCGGCTCTGGGATCGGACGACGAGGGTGAGATCCTGTGTACGATCCCTCTGGAGCTAATGGTGTCCAGTAGCCTAAGAAGCAGGACCTATCTTCAGAGAGTAGGGCTGCTTCTCTCCCCTCAGTCCCACGATGCAGGGAGTCTGTTGCCAGCAGAGCTCCCTGAAAATAAAAAACCTAACAAAATACTTTCTTACAGCAAGCTCAGGAGAGCTCACTGAACAGCACCCAGCTCGTCCGGGCACAGATTCAAACTGATGTCTGGAGGAGGGACATAGAGGGAGGAGCCAGAGCACACCAGAATCTAAATTCTTTCTTAAAGTGCCCATGTCTCCTGCGGATCCAGTCTATTCCCCATGGTCCTTACGGAGTCCCCAGCATCCACTAGGACGTTAGAGAAAATGGCTTTGGTGTCTTAGTACCAATGGCCATGCTGCGCCACTGTAAGGTTACTTAGACGGTCAATTATGGACTGATGTCTGCGTCCCTCATCCACTATTGTGAAACAGTATTCATATGAATTTAAAAAAGTCAGATACTTGCAGTCATGCGCACTCTTGGGACCATGTATATTTAATTTCAGTAATAACTTCTCAAAGAGATGGTCTCAAATGCGCAAAAGGATAGTCAATGTCTTCTCCCCAAGGATTTCTTTGTTGACAAATGTTCTTATCCCTGTGGTGGTGTGACCTTTTCACATGCTTTCTGGTCCACACTCATCCAATTCATTAAAAAAAAAAAAAAAAAAAAGAAAGAGAGAGAAAAAGGGGGTATATCGTGGAATACCGCTTGGTTCTGGTAGGGCTGTCTGGTCACCAACGCGTTTCAGCTCACTTAGAGCCTTTCAAGGTGTAAAGGCTCCAAGTGATCTAAAATGCTTTGGTGCCCCAGACAGACCTACCAGCCTTTGTTTGAGGAGATTAAGGAGGTGCCAATCCTAGCGCTGATTCAGCGTCCTAAACCCGGGAGGGTACTGAATACCATCACTACGCTTTTTTGAGTGGGCACTCTTGACACCCCACATTATCGAGTACGCATGCTAGTTTTATTATTGGTGGATTTTATATTTAAAGAATCACTGTGCATTTTCTGTAAATTTTTAAAAAGTTTTATTATTAAAGAACCAAGTGGTATTTCACTAGATACTGTACCCCCTTTTTCTCTCTTTTTTTTATGAACTGGATGAGTGTGGAACAGAAAGCATGTGAAAAGGTCACACCACCACAGGGATACATTTGTCAATGAAGAAATCCTTGGGGAGAAGACATTGACTATCCTTTTGCGCATTTGAGACCATCTCTTTGAGAAGTTATTACTGAAATTAAAATAAGAATTTACTTACCGATAATTCTATTTCTCATAGTCCGTAGTGGATGCTGGGGACTCCGTAAGGACCATGGGGAATAGCGGCTCCGCAGGAGACTGGGCACATCTAAAGAAAGCTTTAGGACTATCTGGTGTGCACTGGCTCCTCCCCCTATGACCCTCCTCCAAGCCTCAGTTAGGATACTGTGCCCGGACGAGCGTACACAATAAGGAAGGATTTTGAATCCCGGGTAAGACTCATACCAGCCACACCAATCACACCGTATAACCTGTGATCTGAACCCAGTTAACAGCATGATAACAGAGGAGCCTCTGAAAGATGGCTCACAACAATAATAACCCGATTTTTGTGACAATAACTATGTACAAGTATTGCAGACAATCCGCACTTGGGATGGGCGCCCAGCATCCACTACGGACTATGAGAAATAGAATTATCGGTAAGTAAATTCTTATTTTCTCTAACGTCCTGAGTGGATGCTGGGGACTCCGTAAGGACCATGGGGATTATACCAAAGCTCCCAAACGGGCGGGAGAGTGCGGATGACTCTGCAGCACCAAATGAGAGAACTCCAGGTCCTCCTCAGCCAGGATATCAATTTTGTATAATTTTACAAACGCATTTGCTCCTGACCAAGTAGCTGCTCGGCAAAGTTGTAAAGCCGAGACCCCTCGGGCAGCCGCCCAAGATGAGCCCACCTTCCTTGTGGAGTGGGCATTTACAGATTTTTGGCTGTGGCAGGCCTGCCACAGAATGTGCAAGCTGAATTGTACTACAAATCCAACGAGCAATAGTCTGCTTAGAAGCAGGAGCACCCAGCTTGTTGGGTGCATACAGGATAAACAGCGAGTCAGATTTCCTGACTCCAGCCCTCCTGGAAACATATATTTTCAGGGCCCTGACAACGTCTAGCAACTTCGAGTCCTCCAAGTCCCTAGTAGCCGCAGGCACCACAAATAGGTTGGTTCAGGTGAAACGCTGAAACCACCTTAGGGAGAAACTGAGGACGAGTCCTCAATTCCACCCTGTCCGAATGGAACATCAGATAAGGGCTTTTTCAGGATAAAGCCGCCAATTCTGACACGCGCCTGGCCCAGGCCAGGGCAAACAGCATGACCACTTTCCATGTGAGATATTTTAACTCCACAGATTTAAGTGGTTCAAACCAATGTGACTTTTGGAACCCAAAACTACATTGAGATCCCAAAGTGCCACTGGAGGCACAAAAGGAGGCTGTATATGCAGTACCCCTTTTACAAACGTCTGAACTTCAGGGACTGAAGCTAGTTCTTTTTGGAAGAAAATTGACAGGGCCGAAATTTGAACCTTAATGGACCCCAATTTCAGGCCCATAGACACTCCTGTTTGCAGGAAATGTAGGAATCGACCCAGTTGAATTTCCACCGTCGGGCCTTACTGGCCTCGCACCACGCAACATATTTTCGCCAATTGCGGTGATAATGTTTTTGCGGTTACATCCTTCCTGGCTTTGATCAGGATAGGGATGACTTCATCCGGAATGCCTTTTTTCCTTCAGGATCCGGCGTTCAACCGCCATGCCGTCAAACGCAGCCGCGGTAAGTCTTGGAACAGACAGGGTCCTTGCTGGAGCAGGTCCCTTCTTAGAGGTAGAGGCCACGGATCCTCCGTGAGCATCTCTTGAAGTTCCGGTTACCAAATCCTTCTTGGCCAATCCGGAGCCACGAATATAGTGCTTACTCCTCTCCATCTTATCAATCTCAGTACCTTGGGTATGAGAGGCAGAGGAGGGAACACATACCCTGACTGGTACACCCACGGTGTTACCAGAGCGTCTACAGCTATTGCCTGAGGGTCCCTGGACCTGGCGCAATACCTGTCGAGTTTTTCCCAACGGTTTATAATCATGTGGAAGACTTCTGGGTGAAGTCCCCACTCTCCCGGGTGGAGGTCGTGCTGAGGAAGTCTGCTTCCCAGTTGTCCACTCCCGGAATGAATACTGCTGACAGTGCTATCACATGATTTTCCGCCCAGCGAAGAATCCTTGCAGCTTCTGCCATTGCCCTCCTGCTTCTTGTGCCACCCTGTCTGTTTACGTGGGTGACTGCCGTGATGTTGTCCGACTGGATCAACACCGGCTGACCTTGAAGCAGAGGTCTTGCTAAGCTTAGAGCATTGTAAATGTCCCTTAGCTTCAGGATATTTATGTGAAGTGATGTCTCCAGGCTTGACCATAAGTCCTGGATATTCCTTCCCTGTGTGACTGCTCCCCAGCCTCGCAGGCTGGCATCCGTGGTTACCAGGACCCAGTCCTGAATGCCGAATCTGCGGCCCTCTAGAAGATGAGCACTCTGCAACCACCACAGGAGGGACACCCTTGTCCTTGGTGACAGGGTTATCCGCTGATGCATCTGAAGATGCGACCCGGACCATTTGTCCAGCAGGTCCCACTGGAAAGTTCTTGCGTGGAATCTGCCGAATGGGATTGCTTCGTAGGAAGCCACCATTTTACCCAGAACCCTTGTGCATTGATGCACTGAGACTTGGCTCGGTTTTAGGAGGTTCCTGACTAGCTCGGATAACTCCCTGGCTTTCTCCTCCGGGAGAAACACCTTTTTCTGGACTGTGTCCAGGATCATCCCTAGGAACAGAAGACAAGTCGTCGGAACCAGCTGCAATTTTGGAATATTGAGAATCCAACCGTGCTGCAGCAACACTACCTGAGATAGTGCTACACCGACCTCCAACTGTTCCCTGGATCTTACCCTTATCAGGGAATCGTCCAAGTAAGGGATAACTAAAATTCCCTTCCTTTGAAGGAATATCATCATTTCGGCCATTACCTTGGTAAAGACCCGGGGTGCCGTGGACCATCCATACGGCAGCGTCTGAACTGATAGTGACAGTTCTGTACCATAAACCTGAGGTACCCTTGGTGAGAAGGGTAAATTTTGACATGAAGGTAAGCATCCTTGATGTCCCGAGACATCATGTAGTCCCCTTCTTCCAGGTTCGCAATCACTGCTCTGAGTGACTCAATCTTGAATTTGAACCTCTGTATGTAAGTGTTCAAAGATTTTAGATTTAGAATCGGTCTCACCGAGCCGTCCGGCTTCGGTACCACAACAGTGTGGAATAATACCCCGTTCCCTGTTGCAGGAGGGGTATCTTGATTATCACCTGCTGGGAATACAGCTTGTGAATGGCTTCCAAAACTGTCTCCCTGTCAGAAGGAGACATCGGTAAAGCCGACTTTAGGAAACGGCGAGGGGGAGACGTCTCGAATTCTAATTTGTACCCCTGAGATATCACCTGAAGGATCCAGGGGTCTACTTGCGAGTGAGCCCACTGCGCGTTGAAATTCATTGAGACGGGCCCCCCACCGTGCCTGATTCTGCTTGTAAAGCCCCAGCGTATACTGAGGGCTTGGCAGAGGCGGGAGAGGGTTTCTGTTCCTGGGAACAGGCTGATTTCTGCAGCCTTTTTCCTCTCCCTCTGTCACGGGGCAGAAATGAGGAACCTTTTGCCCGCTTATCCACGAAAAGACTGCGCCTGATAATACGGCGTCTTCTCATGTTGAGAGGCGACCTGGGGTACAAACGTGGATTCCTCAGCTGTTGCCGTGGCCACCAGGTCTGAAAGACCGACCCCAAATAACTCCTCCCCTTAATAAGGCAATACTTCCAAATGCCGTTTGGAATACGCATCACCTGACCACTGACGTGTCCATAACCCTCTACTGGTAGAAATGGACAACGCACTTAGACTTGATGCCAGTCGGCAAATATTCCGCTGTGCATCACGCATATATAGAAATGCATCTTTCAAATGCTCTATAGGCAAAAATATACTGTCCCTATCTAGGGTATCAATATTTTCAGTCAGGGAATCCGACCACGCCAACCCAGCACTGCACATCCAGGCTGAGGCGATTGCTGGTCGCAGTATAACACCAGTATGTGTGTAAATACCTTTTAGGATACCCTCCTGCTTTCTATCAGCAGGATCCTTAAGGGCGGCCATCTCAGGAGAGGGTAGAGCCCTTGTTCTTACAAGCGTGTGAGCGCTTTATCCACCCTAGGGGGTGTTTCCCAACGCACCCTAACCTCTGGCGGGAAAGGATATAATGCCAATAACATTTTAGAAATTATCAGTTGTTATCGGGGGAAACCCACGCATCATCACACACCTCATTTAATTTCTCAGATTCAGGAAAACTACAGGTAGTTTTTCCTCACCGAACATAATACCCCTTTTTGGTGGTACTCGTATTATCAGAAATGTGTAAAACATTTTTCATTGCCTCAATCATGTAACGTGTGGCCCTACTGGAAGTCACATTTGTCTCTTCACCGTCGACACTGGAGTCAGTATCCGTGTCGGCGTCTATATCTGCCATCTGAGGTAACGGGCGCTTTAGAGCCCCTGACGGCCTATGAGACGTCTGGACAGGTACAAGCTGAGTAGCCGGCTGTCTCATGTCAACCACTGTCTTTTATACAGAGCTGACACTGTCACGTAATTCTTCCAACAGTTCATCAGGGGGTGACATCACTATTACAGGCAATCTGCTCCGTCTCCACATCATTTTTCTCCTCATACATGTCGACACAAAAGTACCGACATACAGCACACACACAGGGAATGCTCTGATAGAGGACAGGACCCCACTAGCCCTTTGGGGAGACAGAGGGAGAGTTTGCCAGCACACACCAGAGCGCTATATATATACAGGGATAACCTTATATAAGTGTTTTTCCCCTTATAGCTGCTGTATAGTTAATACTGCGCCTAATTTGTGCCCCCCTCTCTTTTTTAACCCTTTCTGTAGTGTAGTGACTGCAGGGGAGAGCCAGGGAGCTTCCCTCCAACGGAGCTGAGGGAAAATGGTGCCAGTGTGCTGAGGAGATAAGGCCGCCGATAAGGGGGCGGAGCCTATCACCCGTTTTTTTATGTATTTTGGCAGGGGTTAAATGCATCCATATAGCCCAGGAGCTATATGTGATGCATTTTTTGCCATCCAAGGTGTTTATTATTGCGTCTCAGGGCGCCCCCCCCCCAGCGCCCTGCACCTTCAGTGACCGGAGTGTGAAGTGAGCTGAGAGCAATGGCGCACAGCTGCAGTGCTGTGCGCTACCTTGTTGAAGACAGGACGTCTTCTGCCGCCGATTTTCCGGACCTCTTCTGCCTTCTGGCTCTGTAAGGGGGCCGGCGGCGCGGCTCTGGGACCCATCCAAGCTGGGCCTGTGATCGTCCCTCTGGAGCTAATGTCCAGTAGCCTAAGAAGCCCAATCCACTCTGCACGCAGGTGAGTTCGCTTCTTCTTCCCTTAGTCCCTCGATGCAGTGAGCCTGTTGCCAGCAGGTCTCACTGAAATTACAAAACCTAAACTAAAACTTTCACTAAGAAGCTCAGGAGAGCCCCTAGTGTGCACCCTTCTCGTTCGGGCACAGAGATCTAACTGAGGCTTGGAGGAGGGTCATAGGGGGAGGAGCCAGTGCACACCAGATAGTCCTAAAGCTTTCTTTAGATGTGCCCAGTCTCCTGCGGAGCCGCTATTCCCCATGGTCCTTACGGAGTCCCCAGCATCCACTTAGGACGTTAGAGAAATATACATGATCCCAGGGGTGCACATGACTGCAAGTATCTGACTTTTTTAAATCCTTTCGGGGTGTCGGTGACCACCCCTGTATTTCTTGCTGCACTCTTGTTTGAAGCGCTAGTTTTTCTTCTTTTTGTTGTATTATTATTGTTCTATTTTTAACTTGCCTAAACATGTAACATGTTATACCCCTTTTATACCACCTCAGGACCCTTGCCGCCACGGACGTCAGCGGTGACGCAGAGGGGGTGGTACTTGGAGATCATGTGATCTCTAAGCGCCGCCCGTCTACACAGAGTGAACGGGAAACGGATCGCATCAACCCAGTCTCCCGTTTACACAGAACAGCGAGCCGGGTTGAACACGTGTTCAACCCTGCTTGCTACCCGAGTTGGAATACTGTGTCGCTCGACCAGGAATATTCCAGCTGGGCGCTTTTAGACCGCACAGCAACATTGGTGAAATAACCGTGTTCAAAGCTGGCAGTGTAAAAGGGGTATTATATTTACTACAGGAAAAGATGAGCCTCTATGTAGCCATTCTATGGGCCGGATTCAATTAGCAGGGGTAATTTACTATGTGGGGAAATGGGTGGTAGCCTTGGGCTTTTTTTACACCAGAGGCTATTCAATTACAGCCCCTTTCCTTTGCACAGTAAATTACCCCATAGAATCCGGGATAAGTACCTGGAGCTATGGGTTAATGTGTTCACTGAATGTGAGAAAAGGGCACTTAATGCAGATTAGGCTCACTCAGCTTCGAACAGAAATCCATGTTTAATGCAGCCTGCTAGCTGATCGCAAGCTCGAGTCTAATGGGCCCTACAGACACGGAGATCCGCCGCCGAGCAGCCCGACCGCCGATACGGCAGACAGGCGACCCGGCGGCAGGGGGGGGCAGTAAAGTTTCTTCACTCCCCCCGTCACCCGGCTCCATACAAGTGCAGGCAAATATGGACGAGATCGTCCATATTGGCCTGCATGCACAGCTGATGGAGCACCAGCGATGAACGAGCACGGGCCCGCGCATCGTTCATCGCTGGTGACTCCACACTCAAAGATATGAACGGTATCTCGTTCAATAATGAACGAGATCGTTAATATCTTTGAAGATTGTCGGCCAGTGTGTAGGGCCTATAACAGAATAGCCCAGGCAGATCAATGGGCCCGCAGTAATTAACTGCAGCTAATTGAATAGAGGAAGCCGCCGCTTACTCCTAAAGGCGGAGAAACGCGTTTGTCATTGCTACGATCTCCACGTTTGAGACTCAGCTTAAAGCACTAAACAGACGGCCAGCCGCAAGTGGAAAAGCTCCTGTGTGTGGGGCAGAGAGGAGAACGCACTCCTGAGAATACCCGGAAACTCCAGATAAGGCCAAGCAAGCTGGGAGAGGGAATGCCTTAAAACATCTCACAGGCACAGTATACCACAAATTAAGTGAACTGAGCTGTTACATCTAAAGCTTCAAACATGCTTGAATTGCTGGGCTAAAGAGTAGGAGCCTATGGAAAGTGCATTCAATTATCTTTGCATGTGGTTGATACTAATCCAAGGAGAGAGCTCACCTGTTGTAAAAGTACTTCATTTAAATGCATGCTATATTTAAGTACTAATGAGAGCAATTGAGAGACTAACCTATGCTTGATATGCAAAATTACTAACAAGAGATTGCATGACCTGACTTGTTTGGAAATATTACAACGCTTGTCATTCTACTGCATGCTGCTATATACAAAAAGCGGAGGAGAGTGATACGTATTAAACCATATTGATTGGTGGTAATCTCAAACGGCTTGTGAAGAACTAATTAAGTCTTTTTAGGAAGGTCTATGTTTGTTTATAATAGAAGGCTGTTTAGTACAATATACGTTCTTCCTATTTTATGATCAATAGTATATAGCAGTGTATTTTATAAAATTTTATGTGTAATATTTTAATGTGATGCTGGCCGGCATTGATTTATGTATGTAGGAATTTAATTGTTTTTGTAAATAAAGTCCACAACAAATTGGACTACGAAGTTCCTGTATATATTTTCTTTAACTGAATAGAGTCCCATACCTCTGTTATGCCATCCGTTTTAACACTATAAATTGCCCAGATAACTGTACAGTTTATTGCTGCGACCGACCACTATCAGTCTGTTGGAAATGCCGAAATCATCCTGCATGTCTGAAAGATTCTAGGACATGGGTCTTCAACCTGCGGCCCCTCCAGCTGCTGTGGAAATACACATCCCAGCATGCCCTGCCTCAGTTTTAGCATACCTTAATAGCAAAACTGTGGCAGAGCATGCTGGGATGTGTAGTTTTACAGCAACTGGAGGGCCACAGGTTGAAGACTGATGTTCTAGAATGTCGGCTGCATCAACAGTGTATGCCCGCCTGATATTTCCTGTTTCTTCACAGGGGAAGAATAGGAAAAGGTTTCTTCTTCTGTAACACAGATATCATGACCATACACTGTGAAATATAGGCCTGGCCAACCTGTGGCTCTCCAGCTGTTGTGAAACTACAAGTCCCAGCATGCCCTGCCACAGTTTTGCTATTAGGGAATGCTAAAACTGTGGCAGGGTGTGCTGGGTTGTGTAGTTTCATAACAGCTGGAGAGACGCAGGTTGGCCAGGCCTGGTGAAATATCTCCGTGTATGGCCACAATATCTGACGATTTCAGCTTGTCAAATAAAATAAGAATTTACTTACCGATAATTCTATTTCTCGTAGTCCGTAGTGGATGCTGGGGACTCCGTAAGGACCATGGGGAATAGCGGCTCCGCAGGAGACTGGGCACAAAAGTAAAGCTTTAGAACTACCTGGTGTGCACTGGCTCCTCCCCCTATGACCCTCCTCCAAGCCTCAGTTAGGATACTGTGCCCGGACGAGCGTACACAATAAGGAAGGATTTTGAATCCCGGGTAAGACTCATACCAGCCACACCATATAACTTGTGATCTAAACCCAGTTAACAGCATGATAGCAGAGGAGCCTCTAGAAAAGATGGCTCACTACAGCAATAACCCGATTTTTTGGTAACAATAACTATGTACCAGTATTGCAGACAATCCGCAATTGGGATGGGCGCCCAGCATCCACTACGGACTACGAGAAATAGAATTATCGGTAAGTAAATTTTTATTTTCTCTAACGTCCTAAGTGGATGCTGGGGACTCCGTAAGGACCATGGGGATTATACCAAAGCTCCCAAACGGGCGGGAGAGTGCGGATGACTCTGCAGCACCAAATGAGAGAACTCCCGGTCCTCCTCAGCCAGGGTATCAAATTTGTAGAATTTTACAAACGTATTTGCTCCTGACCAAGTAGCTGCTCGGCAAAGTTGTAAAGCCGAGACCCCTCGGGCAGCCGCCCAAGATGAGCCCACCTTCCTTGTGGAATGGGCTTTTACAGATTTTGGCTGTGGCAGGCCTGCCACAGAATGTGCAAGCTGAATTGTACTACAAATCCAACGAGCAATAGTCTGCTTAGAAGCAGGAGCACCCAGCTTGTTGGGTGCATACAGAATAAACAACGAGTCAGATTTTCTGACTCCAGCCGTCCTGGAAACCAATATTTCCAGGGCTCTGACAACGTCTAGCAACTTGGAGTCCTCCAAGTCCCGAGTAGCCGCAGGCACCACAATAGGTTGATTCAGGTGAAACGCTGAAAACCACCTTAGGGAGAAACTGAGGACAAGTCCTCAATTCCGCCCTGTCCGAATGGAAAATCAGATGAGGGCTTTTACAGGATAAAGCCGCCAATTCTGACCAGCACCTGGCCCAGGCCAGGGCCAACAGCATGACCACTTTCCATGTGAGATTTTTTATCTCCACATATTTAAGTGGTTCAAACCAATGTGACTTTTGGAACCCAAAAACTACATTTAGATCCCAAGGTGCCACTGGAGGCACAAAAGGAGGCTGTATATACAGTACCCCTTTCACAAACGTCTGAACTTCAGGGACTGAAGCTAGTTCTTTTTGGAAGAAAATTGACAGGGCCGAAATTTGAACCTTAATGGACCCCCATTTCAGGCCCATAGACACTTCTGTTTGCAGGAAATGTAGGAATCGACCTAGTTGAAAATTCCTCCGTCGGGGCCTTACTGGCCTCGCACCACGCAACATATTTTCGCCAAATGCGGTGATAATGTTTTGCGGTTATATCTTTCCTGGCTTTGATCAGGATAGGGATGACTTCATCCGGAATGCCTTTTTCCTTCAGGATCCGGCGTTCAACCGCCCTGCCGTTAAACGCAGTCGCGGTAAGTCTTGGAACAGACAGGGTCCTTGCTGGAGCAGGTCCCTTCTTAGAGGTAGAGGCCACGGATCCTCCGTGAGCATCTCTTGAAGTTCCGGTTACCAAGTCCTTCTTGGCCAATCCAGAGCCACGAATATAGTGCTTACTCCTCTCCATCTTATAATTCTCAGTACCTTGGTTATGAGAGGCAGAGGAGGGAACACATACACTGACTGGTACACCAACTGTGTTACCAGAGCGTCTACAGCTATTGCCTGAGGGTCCCTTGACCTGGCGCAATACTTGTCGAGTTTTATAAACATGTGGAAGACTTCTGGGTGAAGTCCCCACTCTCCCGGGTGGAGGTCGTGTCTGCTGAGGAAGTCTGCTTCCCAGTTGTCCACTCCCGGAATGAATACTGCTGACAGTGCTATCACATGATTTTCCGCCCAGCGAAGAATCCTTGCAGCTTCTGCCATTGCCCTTCTGCTTCTTGTGTCACCCTGTCTGTTTACGTGGGTGACTGCCGTGATGTTGTCCGAATGGATCAACTCCGGGTGACCTTGAAGCAGAGGTCTTGCTGAGCTTAGAGCATTGTAAATGGCCCTTAGCTCCAAAATATTTATGTGAAGTGATGTCTCCAGGCTTGACCATAAGCTCTGGAAATTCCTCCCCTGTGTGACTGCTCCCCAGCCTCGCAGGCTGGCATCCGTGGTCACCAGGACCCAGTCCTGAATGTGCGGCCCTCTAGAAGATGAGCACTCTGCAACCACCACAGGAGAGACACCCTTGTCTTTGGTGACAGGGTTATCCGCTGATGCATCTGAAGATGCGACCCAGACCATTTGTCCAGCAGGTCCCACTGGAAAGTTCTTGCGTGGAATCTGCCGCATGGGATTGCTTCATAGGAACCATCTCATTGATGTACTGAGACTTGGCTCGGTTATAGGAGGTTCCCGACTAGCTCGGATAACTCCCTGACTTTCTCCTTTTCTGAACTGTGTCCAGGATCATCCCTAAGAACAGAAGACGAGTCGTCGGAATCAGCTGCGATTTTGGAATATTGAGAATCCAATCGTGCTGCCGCAACACTACCTGAGATAGTGCTGCACCGACCTCCAACTGTTCCCTTGATCTTACCCTTATCAGGGAATCGTCCAAGTAAGGGATAACTAAAATTCCCTTCCTTCGAAGGAGTATCATCATTTCGGCCATTACCTTGGTAAAGACCCGGGGTGCCGTGGACCATCCATACGGCAGCGTCTGAAACTGATAGTGACAGTTCTGTACCATAAACCTGAGGTACCCTTGGTGAGAAGGGTAAATTGGGACATGAAGGTAAGCATCCTTGATGTACCGAGACATCATGTAGTCCTCTTCTTCCAGGTTCGCAATCACTGCTCTGAGTGACTCAATCTTGAATTTGAACCTCTGTATGTAAGTGTTCAGAGATTTTAGATTTAGAATCGGTCTCACCGAGCCGTCCGGCTTCGGTACCACAACAGTGTGGAATAATACCCCTTTCCCTGTTGCAGGAGGGGTACCTTGATTATCACCTGCTGGGAATACAGCTTGTGAATGGCTTCCAAAACTGTCTCCCTGTCAGAAGGAGACATCGGTAAAGCCGACTTTAGGAAACGGCGAGGGGGAGACGTCTCGAATTCCAATTTGTACCCCTGAGATATCACCTGAAGGATCCAGGGGTCTACTTGCGAGTGAGCCCACTGCGCGCTGAAATTCATAGAGACGGGCCCCCACCGTGCCTGATTCTGCTTGTAAAGCCCCAGCGTCATACTGAGGGCTTGGCAGAGGCGGGAGAGGGTTTCTGTTCCTGGGAACTGGCTGATTTCTGCAGCCTTTTTCCTCTCCCTCTGTCACGGGGCAGAAATGAGGAACCTTTTGCCCGCTTGCCCACGAAAAGACTGCGCCTGATAATACGGCATCTTCTCTTGTTGAGAGGCGACCTGGGGTACAAACGTGGATTTCCCAGCTGTTGCCGTGGCCACCAGGTCTGAAAGACCGACCCCAAATAACTCATCCCCTTAATAAGGCAATACTTCCAAATGCCGTTTGGAATCCGCATCACCTCACCACTGTCGTGTCCATAACCCTCTACTGGTAGAAATGGACAACGCACTTAGACTTGATGCCAGTCGGCAAATATTCTGCTGTGCATCACGCATATATAGAAATGCATCTTTTAAATGCTCTATAGGCAATAATATACTGTCCCTATCTAGGGTATCAATATTTTCAGTCAGGGAATCCGACCACGCCAACCCAGCACTGCACATCCAGGCTGAGGCGATTGCTGGTCGCAGTATAACACCAGTATGTGTGTAAATACCTTTTAGGATGCCCTCCTGCTTTCTATCAGCAGGATCCTTAAGGGCGGCCATCTCAGGAGAGGGTAGAGCCCTTGTTCTTACAAGCGTGTGAGCGCTTTATCCACCCTAGGGGGTGTTTCCCAACGCACCCTAACCTCTGGCGGGAAAGGATATAATGCCAATAACATTTTAGAAATTATCAGTTGTTATCGGGGGAAACCCACGCATCATCACACACCTCATTTAATTTCTCAGATTCAGGAAAACTACAGGTAGTTTTTCCTCACCGAACATAATACCCCTTTTTGGTGGTACTCGTATTATCAGAAATGTGTAAAACATTTTTCATTGCCTCAATCATGTAACGTGTGGCCCTACTGGAAGTCACATTTGTCTCTTCACCGTCGACACTGGAGTCAGTATCCGTGTCGGCGTCTATATCTGCCATCTGAGGTAACGGGCGCTTTAGAGCCCCTGACGGCCTATGAGACGTCTGGACAGGCACAAGCTGAGTAGCCGGCTGTCTCATGTCAACCACTGTCTTTTATACAGAGCTGACACTGTTACGTAATTCCTTCCAACAGTTCATCCACTCAGGTGTCGACCCCCTAGGGGGTGACATCACTATTACAGGCAATCTGCTCCGTCTCCACATCATTTTTCTCCTCATACATGTCGACACAAACGTACCGACATACAGCACACACACAGGGAATGCTCTGTTAGAGGACAGGACCCCACTAGCCCTTTGGGGAGACAGAGGGAGTTTGCCAGCACACACCAGAGCGCTATATATATACAGGGATAACCTTATATAAGTGTTTTTTCCCCTTATAGCTGCTGTATCTTTAATACTGCGCGTAATTAGTGCCTCCCTTCTCTTTTTTAACCCTTTCTGTAGTGTAGTGACTGCAGGGGAGAGCCAGGGAGCTTCCCTCCAACGGAGCTGTGAGGGAAAATGGCGCCAGTGTGCTGAGGAGATAGGCTCCGCCCCCTTATCGGCGGCCTTATCTCCCGTTTTTCTATGTATTCTGGCAGGGGTTAAATTCATCCATATAGCCCAGGAGCTATATGTGATGCATTTTTTGCCATCCAAGGTGTTTTTATTGCGTCTCAGGGCGCCCTCCCCCAGCGCCCTGCACCCTCAGTGACCGGAGTGTGAAGTGTGCTGAGAGCAATGGCGCACAGCTGCAGTGCTGTGCGCTACCTTGTTGAAGACAGGACGTCTTCTGCCGCCGATTTTCCGGACCTCTTCTGTCTTCTGGCTCTGTAAGGGGGCCGGCGGCGCGGCTCTGGGACCCATCCATGGCTGGGCCTGTGATCGTCCCTCTTGAGCTTATGTCCAGTAGCCTAAGAAGCCCAATCCACTCTGCACGCAGGTGAGTTCGCTTCTTCTCCCCTTAGTCCCTCGATGCAGTGAGCCTGTTGCCAGCAGGTCTCACTGAAAATAAAAAAACCTAAAACTAAACTTTTCACTAAGCAGCTCAGGAGAGCCACCTAGTGTGCACCCTTCTCGTTCGGGCACAAAAATCTAACTGAGGCTTGGAGGAGGGTCATAGGGGGAGGAGCCAGTGCACACCAGGTAGTTCTAAAGCTTTACTTTTGTGCCCAGTCTCCTGCGGAGCCGCTATTCCCCATGGTCCTTACGGAGTCCCCAGCATCCACTTAGGACGTTAGAGAAAAGGGCTTATGTAATAGCTTGCGAGCAGCACTCGCCGAAATTCCCGCAGAGCTTGCAGCTCGCAGAATATTACATAAGCCACAAAATGTCTGACACAAAATGTCTGACACATTTTATCTGCATAACTTAATATTTACCCAAACTCCTGCACAAATCTTAGCAGAATGTAAACAAATGTTTTATTCCAAAGCTTAACGAGTTTTATTAAAGAGAACTAGTCCCAAAGAAAAGTCTGTTTCCACGTGTGCAGTGCCACTCTCTGCTGAGGCTGGACAAAGTTGTGTGGACTTTGGTTGCCTTGACTACATGTCAGGACAGGTGTATAGTGCAGTAAACAGTATTTCATGTATTTAGAACACAGGCCACAAAGATTTTGCAAGATTTAATCATTTTCTAGGTCTTCCTTTGTGGAGAAAGAAGCCTTGCAGTCAGAATTGTTCAGTTTAACAAAAGGTAAATGAGAACTACTGACAATTTCCCTAGAGGGGTCACTGAATCATTTGCACGTTAGATGGTGCCTGAAATATTTTGAAATAACCAAAACTGCACTGAGTTGGGGAACAAACACATTTCTACAATGGATAGAAGATGTGACGCGGACTAAACTCCAACATTCATTTTAGTGAGCTGGTGTTTTCCCTGAGTAGAGAGTACATACAACGTGTGTGGAGGGCTGTGCACAGACACACTACCCCAGATCTTACACACGGTATGTGACATGCTCTCCTGCCCATATACTGTATACAGCACAGAGCCTGGGCTCAGCAGCAGCACCCCCGGGAGCAGTAACAGTGAAGGCTGGGAGGAGACGCTGCTGCCACATGTACACATGGGAGCCCCCCCAGCCAGGGCGGTTACAGTGCGGGAACCAGCAGCAGAGGGATCTGTCCCGAGTCTCGGCCCCGCACTATGACCTAACCATAGGCCGGAACGAGCAGAGACATGTGGGAGCTGTCGGCGCCCCGATATTGGCTGCATCGCCCCTGGACCCGTCTCACCTCCTCCGCCGTCTGAAACTCATCCATCTCTCCCGCAGCGTCCGCACAGCCTCCTCCCCGGTATCCCACCGGCAACTCGAGTCCTGTCCGCCCCGCCTACCGCCGGTTGCCACAGACGCGCGAGTCGGCCACGCCCAAAGCTCCCTTCCCCTGTCATGTGACCTCCCTGTGGCAGGCCTTCGCTGCGGCATAGTAGGCGTGGCGGCCAGAAGCACAAAGCGCCTCTCTATCCCCGGCGAGCTGAGGGCTGTTGACTGTGTGTGAGTGTGGCGTTTAGCAGAGCGAGTTCCCAGGAAAGAGCCGAACAGCTGATATTATTTCCAGAATGTACATTATTCGCCTTCCTCCTCATTATAATAGAGCTGTTAGCAATCCCATGATGCTTTACTCCTGTCACTAAATCTAAAGGTGGCCTTGTATAGATGGATCATCTCCTCTTATAGGGGCAGATGTACTAATCCTTGGAGAGTGAGATAATGGGGTATATTCGATAAGAGTCGGAAGCTGCCGTCTTGTCGGAAAGACGGCATTTTCCGACTGATTTAGGTCAGAAGGGGTTCCGACCTATTCAATAGGGGCTGATTTTTTCCGAAAAGTCAGGAATTCCTGACTTGTCGGAAAACACGTGAATCAGCGCGCTGATCCGCATGCTTCTGTCGGCAACGGGTCCAAATCCAACAGGATTTGGCCCCGTTTCTGACAACCGCAATCCGACTTTTAACAAAGTCGGACTGAGGTGAGGAGACGAGGAATAATGCGAGGCAGGCAGAGAGAGTGTTTACCGGCGGGCACGGCTCCCTCCAGTGGCTCCTTCCAGGGCTCCCTGTGAAATCACACATGGGGAGCTGCTGACAGCAGTGGGATTTGGCCTCTCATTGAATAGGGCATGTCGGATCTGTAAGAGGTGCGGCGGTGCGTGTGGTGGTGCCTGCTGCCGTGCAGGTGTAGCTTCGGTACTCACCAGGCGCCGCTCTCTCTCACCTTCAGGTACCGGAACCTTCAACGGACCTGGCAATCTTCAGTCGGGTCCGGACACGGCGATTCCCTCTCGGAGCTGACCGACGACCGAGCTGAGGAGAAAATAGTTTACCTTAAGGGGGGTATCAACCCTTCTTCCACCGGAAAAGGGGATACCCCAGGGGTGACGGCGACCTTCACCGGTTGGGTGAAAGGTCATCACTGGCACAAAGCCTCAGCCACCCAGGTTTCACACACTCGCACTCTCGTGCGTAGTGTGATGAAGGGGATTCTCACGTCCGTGAGCAATCCCTATTCCGGCGCTCGGGGACAGACAAGGGACAAACGTACACAGATGCTACTCACCGTTACAAGTCTTGCACTCCGATCTTCTCCACTTACAGGTCCCTGTAAGGAGGTAAAGAGAAAACAGCCGTGCAGGGCCAAAAACTACCCTAGTGTGCGTCCGCTACACTAGCTACATAAACAGAGCCCTCAAACTAGCTCGTGTGGGTGGAGCAACACAACTATGCACAAACTTAAAACAAACAGACACTTTGCCCTACACGGTAACAACATACATCACAATATCGGATTACAAGATCCCACGGTGCTGTCCCTTTAAATCCCTACCTACCGCTGGAAGGGGGTGGGCGCCACACAGCCTGCCCACCTGAACACTTCAGGGTGGCCTGGGCCTAGTGCCCAGTGCCACCTTTATTCACCTTGGGGGGGCACTTACTCACTGGGCCTAGCGCCCCCTGACTGCGCACAGGCCGGAGGCCTGACTTCACCCACGGGCCTAGCGCCCGCCTAACTTGTTGCCTGTTGGGTGACCTGGGCCTAGTGTCCAGGGTCACCTTATGTTCCTAGTGGCCGCCAACTGGACTAGGGCCTAATGCCCTCTAATGCCCCCACAGGCCTATTGCCTGGATTGTATACAGATGTGGATAAATCCACAGGGAACCAGCGCTCAAACCCTATTTGTAGTGGTGAATGATACGGTTATAAAGTGAAACTAAAATCAATAATGAAAAAGCAGGTAATATACTTAAGGTTGTTTATTCTAAGATGGTGAGATACTTTCTTTCCCAACAGGTATAAATTCGGTTTAAAAGTCAATCAGTGATTGGGGCACGCTCCTGGTTTGAGCTTAAATTCTGAAGTGCAAGGTTCAATTGAAAGAACAAATGCTGTAATCTTTGTAAAGTCGAAAAAAAGAAAAAGAAAAATGCCACAAAAAAATATTAATGATAATATGTACTAAAGTCCAAACGGTTTACAAATCTATACAGACAGCGGCGTCCCGCTAATCTGTGCTCTGAAGTGAAGGATTCTCTTGTGAAGTGATGAACAGTTGACAGCGGTAGTGTATGCTTTGGTTAGAGTGGAGAATAAGGACCCTGGACTGGCGCTATTCCTCCTGCAGCACGTCCCACAGTAGAGCGCCCGAATCAGGCCCGCTCTGTGGGGCCGCTGACCTGGGGTGTGCGCCTGTCACAGAGGCGAAGTGGACCCGGCCGGAGCTCTCCGAGCGGCTGGCCGCGCCTCTCCTCCTCCTACAGGGACTTACCTTCTCCCTTCCCCTCCGCCTTCCACTCTCCGCTGTCTCTGGCTTCTTCCGTCGCCTGGCAACCGGTTGCTTCCGGAACTCCGGATCACGTGACCGGATGGTTTGCGGAAAGGATTAGCAGTACTGTCCTTCTTTGTAGTGAATATTCGTCATCAGTCCAATGTAGTATAGATGGGTAGCTCCAACGCGTTTCGACCTGTTAGGAGCTTCCTCCCAGAGGAAGACCCTAACAGGTCGAAACGCGTTGGAGCTACCCATCTATACTACATTGGACTGATGACGAATATTCACTACAAAGAAGGACAGCACTGCTAATCCTTTCCGCAAACCATCCGGTCACGTGATCCGGAGTTCCGGAAGCAACCGGTTGCCAGGCGACGGAAGAAGCCCGAGACAGCTGAGAGTGGAAGGCGGAGGGGAAGGGAGAAGGTAAGTCCCTGTAGGAGGAGGAGAGGCGCGGCCAGCCGCTCGGAGAGCTCCGGCCGGGTCCACTTCGCCTCTGTGACAGGCGCACACCCCAGGTCAGCGGCCCCACAGAGCGGGCCTGATTCGGGCGCTCTACTGTGGGACGTGCTGCAGGAGGAATAGCGCCAGTCCAGGGTCCTTATTCTCCACTCTAACCAAAGCATACACTACCGCTGTCAACTGTTCATCACTTCACAAGAGAATCCTTCACTTCAGAGCACAGATTAGCGGGACGCCGCTGTCTGTATAGACTTGTAAACCGTTTAGACTTTAGTACATATTATCATTAATATTTTTTTGTGGCATTTTTCTTTTTCTTTTTTTCGACTTTACAAAGATTACAGCATTTGTTCTTTCAATTGAACCTTGCACTTCAGAATTTAAGCTCAAACCAGCAGCGTGCCCCAATCACTGATTGACTTTTAAACCGAATTTATACCTGTTGGGAAAGAAAGTATCTCAGCATCTTAGAATAAACAACCTTAAGTATATTACCTGCTTTTTCATTATTGATTTTAGTTTCACTTTATAACCGTATCATTCACCACTACAAATAGGGTTTGAGCGCTGGTTCCCTGTGGATTTATCCACATCTGTATACTTACCATTTAAGGGGGGGTGGGACACCCCTCATTACCAGCAGCAGACCCCGCCTCAGATTAACACCTCAGTGCGCAGAGAACCCATTTCTGTACTATTGCCTGGATTGCTGCTTGGGCCTAATGCCCGCCTACCGCGCCATTTGGGTGGCTTGGGCCTAACGCCCAAACCACCAACCTGATGGTGACCCCCCAAACCTTTAGCAGGGCCATGGGCCGGGGGCAACCCCGACTGCGCGTGGCCACGGACCTGGAGGGCCCGACTAAACGTGCCCGCAGGCCGGAAGGGCCTGATTGTGCCCACGGGCCGGGAGGGCCCGACTGATTGCCCACAGGCCGGGAGGGCCTGACTCTGCCCACGGGCCTAATGCCCGAACACCCGGTGGTCTAGGGAGGAGCGGGTACAGGGGCACCTGAGAAGGGCCTACCTGACCCGCTGGGAGAGGCACCAGGGGGGAGCTTCGTCAGCTCTCTTACTTCCCACCCCTGGTGACCTCTCCGGCGCTCTCTTCTTCAATCTTCGGCCGCTGGCCCGTCCTGACCAGCGGCGCCGCCGTCGCCTCAACGCGTCCAGCCGCCGCTGGACATCTTCCCGCAGCCGGTCGTCTCCTCGCCTCTTCCGCGGCCTCAGGACCTTCCACCGCGACGTCCTCTCCTTCCTCGCGCCGCCGGGATCTTCTCCTTGCTCCGCGCTCCTGCGCGCGGTCTTCTCCTTCGGCTCCCGCCCGGCATCTGACGTCAGACGCCGGGGGCGGGGCCTGTGACGCGGCGAGCGCCGATTGGCTCGCCGCTTCCACTTCTGATTGGCCGGCGCCCCGCGAGCCGCGATTGGCTCGCAGACGGCGCTGGATTCGAAAAGCCGCAGGCGGCGCTTCTGATTGGCGGCCAGAACGGCGCCAAGTTTAAAGCGCCGCCGCCGCGCCGCTACCCGCCGCCGCCGACAGCCTGGTGCAGGAAAACATCCGATCCCTGCACCAGACACCCGCCGCCGCACACCCAGCGCTGGGGACAGACAAGCTGCCCCAGCGCTGTCCACAGCCAGGGACAGCACCTCTGATGTGCCCACCGGGCACATCTCTACAGATCCATTCCAACAAATGCATGTCGGAATGGATCTGACTCTTATTGAATACATCCCAATTGTACCAACCAATCAGTTCATAACTGCCATTTTTCAAACACAGCCTGTAACATAGCAGTTAGGAGCTACATCACAGCCACTGAGCATTGTAGGAAATCACCCAGGTACAAACAAACAGCTTACAAAGATATTAGGGTAACTGTACTAATAGTGCAGTTATCATTACAAAAATAAAGCTCACTTTGGGGCTGTCATGCAGCCGCCGCGGCCGCCGTACTTGCCTCTCCGGGGGCGCTGGATCTCCGGGCGGCTGTCCTCGCTGGCGGTCTCCGGCTCCCGGCGCTCCGTCCAGCGCTCATAGTGTGGACGTCGCGGGTGCGGGTGACGTCATCAAGCGCTCCCCAATCAGACGCTGGCGGGAAGTTCAAATTCAGACGCCGGGCAGAGCTCAGGTGTCTGAGTATCATCTATTCTGCTACAGAAGTTGTGATCTCCAGAGCTCCCGTATTCCTGTGGTTTCCAGCCTTCCCAGACAGACTTCAGTGCCTCCAAGCACCTCAGCGCCTCCAAGCACCTCAGTGCCTCCAAGCACTTCAGCGCCTCCAAGCACCTCAGTGCCTCCAAGCACTTCAGCGCCTTTAAGCACCTCAGAGCCTCCAAGCACCTCAGCGCCTCCAAGCACTTCAGCGCCTCCAAGCACCTCAGGGCCTCCAAGCGCCTCAGCGCCTCCAAGCACCTCAGCGCCTCCAAGCACCTCAGTGCCTCCAAGCGCCTCAGCGCCTCCAAGCTCTTCAGCGCCTCCAAGCACTTCAGCGCCTCCAAGCGCCTCCAAGCACCTCAGTGCCTCCAAGCACTTCAGCGCCTCCAAGCACCTCAGCGGCTCCAAGCACTTCAGCGCCTCCAAGCACCTCAGCGCCTCCAAGCACTTCAGCGCCTCCAAGCACCTCAGTGCCTCCAAGCACTTCAGCGCCTCCAAGCACCTCAGTGCCTCCAAGCACTTCAGCGCCTCCAAGCACTTCAGCGCCTACAAGCACCTCAGTGCCTCCAAGCACCCAGTGCACTTTAGCGCAGTTTGTGCCTCCAGCATCCGGTACTCTTCACTGATTCATCAGCGCCTTTTCAAGTTCTGTCTTTCAGGAGACCTCCAGCGTCCACACGTGCCTCCTGTCTGCCGACCTAATCCTGCATGAGGAAAACTTACATTCGCCATCTCTGCTGCGGCCCAGTTGCGGTTCCTCTTCCCGGTCACCGGAAGAAACCCTGAGTCCACAACACTCCCAAACCAGGTCAGTGATAGTATACTCAGGCCACATGGACCTGGGGGATCGGAACACGGACTCAAGTGCCATCCAGAATTTGGCTTCCCGCGTGCAAAGTCAGGAAGCAGCACAGGGCCAAGTGATGCAGTATCTCCAGGAGTTGTCCGGTCGTTTGGATCAGATTCAAGCATCCTTAGCTTCTGTAATTCCGGCCCCAGTTCCCGTAGCCGCACCAGTTGCCGCTCCCAGCAATGTTCAACCATCGGCTGGTATCAGTCCGCGTCTTCAACTCCCTACTCCTTCCCGTTATAATGGGAATCCAAAAAAATTGTCAAGGTTTCTTAAACCAATGCGAAGTTCATTTTGAGCTACTCGCACAGAATTTTCCCACAGACCGGTCCAAGGTGGCATATATTATTTCTTTGCTTGAGGGATCTGCATTGGATTGGGTGTCTCCACTATGGGAACGATCTGATTCAGTGGTTTCCAATTACACTGAATTCATCACGTCTTTCCGAAGAATTTTCGATGAGCCCGGCAGGATGACCACGGCCTCTTCTGACTTGCTATGCATCCGTCAGGGCTCCCGATCCGTGGGCCAGTACGTGGTTCATTTTCAGACCATTGCTTCTGAACTTCACTGGAATAATGATGCCCTGAGAGCTGCTTTCTGGAACGGTCTCTCTGATCGCCTGAAGGACGAGTTGGTCACTAGGGAACTCCCGGATTCGTTAGAGGAACTGACTTCTCTCTGCGTCAAGGTGGATCTCCGGATGCAGGAACGTGGAAGTGAACGTAGTCGATCGGAGCGTTCCAGGTTCCGGTTTCCTCCCTCTAGGCAAGCAGTGGTACCAAGTCCGGACAAACCCATGCAGATTAACTGGTCCCGATTGTCTCCGGAAGAACAACAGCGTCGTCGTGAGGGCAAGCACTGTCTGTACTGCGGGGCCGCAGATCACTTTATCAAATTCTGCAAATCCCGTCCGGGAAACGGGCAGGCCTAGCTTGTTCCGGAGGAGTCAAGTTGGGGGTCACGACTAAATCTTCTCCGACTTTGGATTCTTTGCTTCCTGTGTCTTTAATCACCAAGTCCGTCTCCAAGTCTTGTGAGGCCCTGTTGGATTCCGGAGCTGCGGGGAACTTCGTTTCTTCTTCCTGTGTCCAAAGCATGGATTTAAAGGTACGGCCTATCGAGCGGCCTATTTCGTTGACGGCTATCGATGGTACTAGAATATCCAAGGGTCTCATAACGTGGCGCACGGAGCCAGTTAAGCTGCAGGTCGGAGCTCTACATCAAGAATGTCTGTAATTCTTGGTGATTCCGGAAATGCATCATGATCTGGTCCTTGGAATGCCTTGGCTCAAAATTCATAATCCCCACATTGATTGGAAGTCTTCTCAAATTCTGTCTTGGAGTTCTTTTTGTCACGCTAACTGTCTCACTCCCGTCTGTCCGCTCCGTGTCTCTTCTAAGTCGGATGAAGAGCATATTCCGGAGGCGTATCAAGGGTTCAAGGATGTGTTTTCGGAACAGGCGGCTGACCAGTTACCACCCCATAGGCCTTGGGACTGCCCCATTGACCTTATCCCAGGGAAGATGCCGCCCCGTGGCCGCACATATCCTGTCACTTCGTGAGACTCAAGCTATGTCGGACTATATTAAATCCAATCTGCTCAAGGGATTAATTCGCCCCTCTATCTCCCCGGCTGGAGTGGGATTCTTTTTCGTGAAGAAGAAGGACGGGGGGGTTGAGACCATGTATCGACTACCGCGGCTTAAACGATATCTCCATCAAGTATAAATACCCCTTGCCACTAATCACAGAGTTATTTGATAGGGTTCGTGGCGTCCGCGTTTTCTCTAAGCTCGATTTGAGGGGGGCCTATAATCTTATACGCATCCGAGAGATGAATGGAAGATCGCCTTCAATACCAGGGATGGGCATTATGAATATCTGGTGATGCCGTTTGGCCTTAGTAATGCCCCTGCCGTCTTCCAGGGATTCGTCAACGAAATCTTCCGAGACATGTTACATTGAAGTGTTGTGGTATATTTAGACGACATACTGATTTTTTCCAAAGATCTTGCTGAACACAGGACACAGGTCAAAGAGGTGCTCCACCGTTTACGAAAGAATCATCTCTATGCTAAGATCTCCAAATGTACCTTCGAAGTAACATCAATTCCGTTCCTCGGTCATATCATCTCGGGGACGGAGCTTCGCATGGACCCGGAGAAACTTTTTGCCATTCGTGACTGGACTCAGCCTCTCTCTTTGAAAGCAATACAAAGATTCCTGGGCTTTGCGAATTATTACAGGAAATTCATTAGGGGTTTCTCTACTATAGTTGCACCCATTACCGCCTTGACCAGAAAGGGCTCCAACCCGGGTTTGTGGTCTCCCGAAGCCATGGAAGCTTTCACCTACTTGAAATCAGCTTTTATGTCAGCCCCGGTACTTCAACAACCAAATTTCTAAGAACCTTTTTTCCTGGAAGTTGATGCATCCTCGGTCGGAGTCGGAGCCGTTCTCTCCCAGTACTCCTCGGATAAGAAATTGCATCCGTGTGGCTTCCACTCTCGAAAGTTCTCCCCGGCCGAACGGAATTATACTATTGGTGATCAAGAGCTCTTAGCAATAAAATCCACTTTGGAGGAGTAGAGGTATCTTTTAGAAGGGGCCAAACATGTGATTACTATTTACACCGATCACAAAAATTTGTTGTACATTAAAACCGCACAGTGTTTGAATCCTCGTCAAGCTAGATGGGCGCTTTTCTTCACTCGATTTTCTTTTGTTATCAAGTACCGGGCCGGGACTTTTAATACTAAAGCTGATGCACTCTCTCGTTCACAAACTCCCACAAATGAAGAGGATTCTTCTGAACGGAATTTAATTCTAAATCCAATTTCTGTTTCCGCTGCTTCCTATACTCCGGGAACTCCCCCTGGGAGAATGTCTGTACCAACTAAATTCCGGCCGAAAATACTGCAGTGGGCTCATATCTCCAAGTTCTCTGGTCATCCCGGCGTCCAGAAGATGCTCAAGTTTCTGCAAAGATCTTACTGGTGGGACACCATGAGGAAGGATGTACAGGATTACGTTAATTCTTGTCCACAGTGTACGCAGCATAAATCTCCTTGTCTACCTCCTGCCGGGTTGCTTCGCCCTCTGTCCATTCCTATGAAACCCTGGACTCATATTTCCATGGACTTCATTACCGAATTGCCCTGTTCCAAGGGTTACAATACCATCTGGGTGATTGTTGACCGCTTTTCAAAGATGGTGCACTTCGTTCCATTGACAGGTCTGCCGACAGCTCCCAAATTGGCTTTATTGTTCATCCGGGAACACTTTCGGTTGCATGGTTTACCTCAAGAAATAGTCAGTTCACCGCAAGGTTTTGGAGAGCCCTCTGCTCAGCCTTACAAATTACACTTACATTTTCGTCTGCCTATCATCCCCAAACGAATGGACAAACGGAACGAGTCAACCAAGATCTAGAGACTTTTCTCCGCCTTTATCTCTCCCCTTCACAGGACAACTGGGTGGAGTTGTTGCCTTGGGCGGAGTTTGCCCATAACCATTCATTTCATTCTTCCACTGGCGAGTCTCCGTTCTTCATCAACTATGGGTTCCACCCACGAGTTTCGGAATTACCAATTCTTCCGACAGAAGAGGTACCAGCTGTGACTTCCACTCTACTACACTTCAGACAAATTTGGAGTAAGATTCATGCTAGCCTTAAAAAGGTTTCTGTCCGATACAAGTTCTTCGCGGATAAGAAACGGCGAGCCGCTCCTCAATACAAGGTTGGTGATAGGGTATGGCTTTCCACACGCAATATCCGGTTAAAGGTGCCCACTATGAAGTTTGCTCCAAGATTCATCGGTCCTTATCCTGTGCTACAAGTCCTGAATCCTGTGGTCTGTAAGTTGGGTTTACCTTCTCACCTACGTATACCAAATGCCTTCCATGTTTCTCTTCTTCGTCCGCTCGTCCTTAATCATTTTCATTCAAAGTCTTCTAGCCCCACCTCAGTAGAAACTGAAACCGGAACAGACTTCGAGATCAAAACTATTCTGGACTCTCGTTACCATCACAAGAATCTGCAATATCTGGTGGAATGGAAAGGTTATGGTCCTGAGGAGAGAAGTTGGATAAAAGCTTCTGAGGTCTCAGCTCCTCGACTAATCCAGATTTTCCATTCTAGACATCCTACGAAACCAGAAAAGTGTCCAGAGGCCACTCCTAGAGGAGGGGGTACTGTCATGCAGCCGCCGCGGCCGCCGTACTTGCATCTCCGGGGGCGCTGGATCTCCGGGCGGCTGTCCTCGCTGGCAGTCTCCGGCTCCCGGCGCTCCGTCCAGCGCTCATAGCGTGGACGTCGCGGGTGCGGGTGACGTCATCAAGCGCTCCCTAATCAGACGCTGGCGGGAAGTTCAAATTCAGACGCCGGGCAGAGCTCCGGCGCCTGAGTATCATCTATTCTGCTACAGAAGTTGTGATCTCCAGAGCTCCCATATTCCTGTGGTTTCCAGCCTTCCCAGATGGACTTCAGCGCCTCCAAGCACCTCAGCGCCTCCAAGCACCTCAGTGCCTCCAAGCACTTCAGCGCCTCCAAGCACCTCAGTGCCTCCAAGCACTTCAGCACCTCCAAGCACCTCAGTGCCTCCAAGCACCTCAGCGCCTCCAACCACCTCAGTGCCTCCAAGCGCCTCCAAGCACCTCAGTGCTTCCAAGCACTTCAGCGCCTCCAAGCACCTCAGTGCCTCAAAGCACCTCAGCGCCTCCAAGCACCTCAGTGCCTCCAAGCACTTCAGCACCTCAGTGCCTCCAAGCGCCTCAGCGCCTCCAAGCACTTCAGCGCCTCCAAGCACCTCAGTGCCTCCAAGCACTTCAGCGCCTCCAAGCGCCTCAGTGCCTCCAAGCACTTCAGCGCCTCCAAGCACTTCAGCGCCTCCAAGCACCTCAGTGCCTTGATAATGTCGATATTATCTTAAACCATAAAGCTATACCTTTAAACACACTTTTACCATGGAGCCGCTACGGCCGCTAAACTTAATATTCACTCTATATACCTTTTACGCTATTTGCATAATGAGTCCCGTACCGTGTACGGACTCTGCGTACAAACGCCGCGCTGGGGGTACAAAGTACATGCAGCATGTACACACTCAATTAATACACTTTAAAACCTTATACAGTTAGGCAATGTAATACACTTTAAACCCTAGCAACGAAAAGAGGACACAACACCGATTTGTAGTTAATCACTGGGTTCCGACACCACAGAGTAATATATCTGAAAGGGGGTTAACAATACAATTTATACACTACAATACAACAGAGTAAATGGCTACAGTCAATGTACATACGTGAGAATATTCGCATGCGCTTCCTGGTCCAGTCCTCCGCTAATCAGGTAGATAGCGTTGAGAGTCTTCTGACCGGCCAGGCAGCAACAGGCTTTTTATACAATACTTCCAAAAGCAACACAATGGATACTGTAATCCCTTTGTCCATTGGACACAGGGATGCATCTTTACAGTACAGGAGAGGTCATAGGTTGATTTGAAAAGGTGGGCGATGTCTTTCTCAACTGCTCTTGTGGGTGGTCTCCTCTGGATTCCCGCCGCATACATAATATACAGTAAATACAGTTTATATCTATATTCTGCTTCTGCACATAACTATCCACAGGAACATGCGATCTTCCGCAAACCAACACCGGAATGTTAGCCTTAAAATACCCTACAGCTGGATACCAGACACCACCTTATAACCTTAGTCTGTCCCCTCCTATCCTGCAAAGGTGAATCCCTCTGTTCTGGAATCATTTAAACTGTTGATACTTGCTGATGTGGTGCAGGGGGACTGTGTGTACAATGTGCACTATTTGGATTAAATATGTAATGTTTTGATAGCCCTCCATGCGTTCACAAACTCCGCCGTAAATACCCACACCACACGCAGGACAATTGCGGATATGTGCACGCACGGCGGAACAAGTGCACGTGCAGTGGGCATGTGTGTGTATTTTATACGTGCTGTGTGTTCTGTAATATTTTTCGACTTTGACAGTCCACCCTTTGGCAGTCAACAATAACTGCCACTATCTAAACACTAAACAGAAAAATATCAATACAATATCTACAGATGATTGGATGGTAGGAGGAGAGTTGTAGGCGGGAAATGTATGACCTAGTGGGATAGTAAAAAGCATGTATGTATGGATCCATGTCTGAGGGGCATGTATCATCGTGCCGTATATGTTCTAGATAAGCTTCGAGGTATTGCAAAGTATACATTAAATCCTTCTTATCCCGTATTAAGGGTCTGTAAGTGGGCCAACAAACACTACCGAGCTCTTTTCGGCTTCTTGTTCCAACAAATGGGGTGCACATTTAGTTGATGATACATGGAGGGGGAACATATGTGAGTGCTAGTATATGTGAATATCACCTGTGGACTATGTGTGTCATTAACTGAAGGTTGTAGAGATGAAGATAAGACACATATCTAAAATACATTCATATAACATTTTCGTAATCATTCTTGGGTGTAGTCGATGTCTTTTCCGGATCGGTGTATCTGGGCAGAGGGGGAGACAAAGGAAAAACGGGTGAAAGAAACAGGCCATGGAATTCATTTGCAATCCTTATCATAACACTGTCTCTATGGATGGGTCGTAAATTAAATCTGCTGCTGTAACAATGCCCCCGCTCCTTAAACTCATCAAATTTGTGCCGTGCTTGCGCCGCGTTAGAATTCGAACACACCTAAATATCAAGCCAATAATTATGACGACTCCCAGGATACAAAGGAGAAACTTTCCCACACTCATAATAACATTTTGAGCCCACTCTCCTAATCCTGAGAACCAATTTCGTGGGTTCAACCATGAGACCCAGCCGGTCAGCTCATTACCCACAGCGGTCAGGGTAAGATTGTGCCTCCTCCGGAACTCCCACTTCAACTGCAATATATCATCCATCTTTTGATCGATAATCTCTGTGGGGTCGTCAGTGCTGTTTGTAATATACGTGCAGCACTTCACACCATATTGAGTTGTCAAAGTGACACAGTACCCACCCTTCACGGCTGTGATATAATTGAGGACATCCTGTGCTGGATCAGTTCTGTCTTGTAAGCTTGCAACTCCCTACCCGTATACCTGAAGGTGTCGTCATACATCTCAGTGATATTATCTATCAAGTTCGCTAGCGCATGGATATACCTATAATTTATAATTCCTCTGGCAGTACGGGTGATGTCTAGTGCGAGAAGGAATTGAATCCCGGTGGATTCGAGGATCAAATCAGAGGCTACGTGCTCTGTCCTCTCTATGAGGTGTCTCTTGACAATGTGTTCATAGTGAGTATGAGTATAAGGAGCCTGAGCACTGCGGTGAACATCTTTCATCTTATCATGGGTTATGGTCATGACCTCTGGCAACACTCTACCAACATAACACAATTCCTCTGAGTTCGGGGCAAGCCACTTATACGCCTTCCTCCCACATATGAAATAGGCATCATCGGGGGAGAACATATGGGACAGAATATGACATTACCATATTACAAACTTTCCAAGTGAAAAACCCAATCCCTAGTTCTCCCATCTGCTCAGTACAAGTATCAGGCTGGATGATATGAGCACAGTACCCTGGTGATACTTCTCCAACCCTCATGGTCTTGCTTCCTCGAGTATACCTATACCGGAAATACCTTCCACTGTTGGCTATTTGGCGTACAAGTTCAGAGTCTATGGGTATCCTATCAGCTCTGTGCGAAAAGGCCATGGTTTGATTATTCCATGTCACCTCCCAATTTCCTGGTTTTCGGAAATTGGAAATATTGAAGCATAATAAGGATCTATCTACATGATACTGGTGGAGCTTCAAACTAGGGGGCCTAGAAATATTGAATTTCTTGTCCACCGGTCTCCCACCCCATAATTCGAGTACCTCATCTATTGCTAAAGGGTACGGTACTAATCCTGACTTGCTCTGACCTTGAGGTACTTGTGAGCACACCCTGCATTCTGTCTGGTTTAAGACCTTACCCACTAGTGAGTGGTAATCACTCAATGGATGACGGTCCATGTTGATATTAAGGCTGGACTGACATCTCTGGATGCACCCATCCTCAACTATGTTCTCACAATTCCTACAAATGCAATTTTCCTCAGCCAATAACCCTTCACAGTGCCTCCGAGCTCCCTGACTACCAGATCGTTTTCTGATACTCGCCTTTGCTCGAGTGATGTGATGCTCTTGGAATTCTGCAAATCCGTCCTCGCCATCAGAACCCATTCCAGATCCCTTCTCGACCTCTCTGGGACTCTCACCGAAACAGACTGTTCTGGTCAACAACAGGATTAACAGGAAAACCCAGAACACAGTCTCTTGGGGTAAGTCCATCTTGTTAAGGGGAGAGAAAGGGAACAAGAAGGGGGAGGAAAGGAAGGAGAGAAGGAGGGTAGTGGGAGATGGAGAAAATAATAAAAAAGAAAAACTGGTGCGACAAGCGCCTCTGGTCTTGTTGTTCTCCGCGCTCAGGTGCCGTCTCAACAGTACTGCCTCTCAGCCTTCCCGGAACAGACACTCCAGTGATACGATGTTCTCTACACTCTGCTCTTTATCACGGGTTCTCTCTGGGTCAGCGACCTTCTTACAGTGGGACGAGTGGACCCAAGTCTCTCTTTCGGCAACCTTTAATGCTGTTGTGCTGGTTAGTAAGACTTGGTACGGTCCTTCCCACCTGTCAATGAGGCAACCTGAGCGTAGAAAATTTCGAATCATTACATAATCCCCAGGTTCTATGTCATGACAATTACTGTTTGGCAGGTCAGGAATCACCAGCTTTAGATTTCTGTTTTGATTCCACAGCTGCTGGCTCATCTTAACCAAATATTTTACAGTCACTTCGTTATTGCATTTCAAATTATTATTATTACCAGTTATTTATATAGCGCACACATATTCCGCAGCGCTTTACAGAGAATATTTGCTCATTCACATCAGTCCCTGCCCCAGTAGAGCTTACAATCTATACTCACTATCACATGTACACACATTCACGCTAGGGTTAATTTTTTTTGTTGGGAGCCAATGGGTGATAGGTTAAGTGGGGACCTGGGAGTGGTTCTGATGCTGTACAAGACTAGTGGCAAAGCTTCTGGCCACAACAATCCAGTCTCAGCCATCACTTTGCTCAGCTTGTTCTTAATAGTGCTGTTTACTCTCTCCACCTTCGCACTCGCCTGTGGGCGGTACGGAGTATGCAGCTTGCTATTAATTCCCATCAGTTTGCACATAACCTGAAAGACTTCACCTGTAAAATGGGTACCACTATCGCTTTCAATTATCCTTGGGATACCATATCTACACACAAATTCCTGCACAATTTTCTTTGCAGTATTTTCGTAGCAGTATTTGTGGCAGCAGGGAACGCTTCTACCCAATTGGAAAATACATCAATACAGACTAACACATATTTTAAATTCCTACAGGGTGGTAACTGTATGAAATCATTTTGTATTACCTGAAAAGGGCCGTCTGTCGGAGGGATATGGGAGGGTTCTGTTGGTATTGACTTTCCAATATTCTTCCTCAAGCAAGTAAGACATGTCATTGCTCTCTTACCCGCATGAGAAGAGAATACTGGCGCACACCAGTAGGCTCTCACCAGTTTACACATACCCTCTTTACCCAGATGAGTCAGACCGTGTGCCGCCTCAGCTAAGCTTGGAAGATATGCTCTGGGGGCCACTGGCTTACCCTGTCCACCTGTCCAGAGTCCTGAGGACTCCTGGCCATACCCCTTTGACCTCCAGACCGCCTTTTCCTGTGGAGAACACAAATTTTGCATTTCAATTAATTTTTGTGTGTTGAATGTCATCAGTGATGTGATATCTGTTTGTATGGGGGTGCTGGCTGCTGATTTAGCAGCTTCGTCTGCCCGGCTGTTACCAAGTAAGATTGGATCTTGGTTGTAAGTGTGTGCTTTGCACTTGATAACAGCCACTCTGTCTGGTTCTTGTATCGCTGTTAGAAGCCTTTTTATGTGGGATGCATGCGCTACAGGTGTGCCAGCTGCCGTCATGAAATTTCTGAGGCGCCATAGGGCCCCGAAATCATGCACTACTCCAAAGGCATACCTAGAATCTGTGTATATATTGGCTGACTTACCCTTGGCCAATTCACATGCTCTGGTTAGGGCGACCAGCTCAGCAACTTGTGCTGAGTGCGGTGGGCCCAGGGGTTCGGCTTCTATGATACCTCTGTCATCTACGACTGCGTATCCAGTACACAGGTCTCCCGAGTCCGTCTGTCTGTGGCAACTACCGTCAGTGTAAAAAGTAAAATCTACGCCTTCCAGTGGGTTGTCACTAATGTCGGGTCTTGCAGTGAAAGTCTGGTTCAGGTATTCCATACAATCATGCGTGTCAGTGTCTGCACTAAATCCTCCTTCACCATCATTCTCATCCTCCACCCTTTGTGCCTGTCCAGGCACACCCGGCAGAAAAGTTGCAGGATTTAGTGCGCTGCATCTCTTTATGGTGATGTTTATAGGGGCCATTAGAGCTAATTCCCACTTTGTAAACCGTGCCGATGAGACATGTCTGGTTTGGGCGGAGTTCAGTAAGGCTGACACTGCATGAGGTGTATGGATTGTCAGGTTGTGTCCTAACACTACGTCTTCGCTTTTACTTACTAGCAAAGCTATCGCTGCAACACTTCGCAAGCATGTGGGGAGAGACCGCGGTACGGTGTCCAACTGTGCACTGTAGTAAGCTACCGGCCTGCTAGCATCACCATGTCTCTGGGTTACGACACCTGCCGCACACCCAGCACTTTCTGTACCGTACAATTCAAAGGGTTTCCCATAATCTGGCATGCCTAATGCAGGTGCCTGTGATAGGCACTGTTTGAGTCTCTCAAATGCCAGTTCGGACTCATCTGTGTGCGAGATCCGATCTGGTTTGTTCGAAGAGACCATTTCTTGCAAAGGTAAAGCCAGTATGGAGAACCCTGGGATCCAGTTTTGGCAGTACCCACACATTCCAAGAAAAGTGCGGATCTGTTGCTGGGTTTGTGGCAGAGTCATGTCGCGAATCGCCTGTATTCTATCAGCGGTGAGGTGTCTAAGTCCTTGCGTCAAGCAATGTCCCAAATATTTTACCCTGGTCTGGCACAACTGCAACTTATCCTTTGAAACCTTGTGTCCCGTATTAGAAAGGTGAAACAGAAGCTGTTTCGTGTCTTTCAAGGACGATTCGAGTGAATCAGAACACAGCAGTAAGTCATCTACATACTGTATTAATACTGATCCGCTCTCAGGTTGAAAGGATTGTAAACAGTCATGCAAAGCCTGGGAGAAAATACTTGGGCTGTCAATTAAACCTTGGGGTAGGCGAGTCCAGGTGTACTGTACTCCCCTGTATGTGAATGCAAACAGGTATTGGCTGTCAGGGTGCAGAGGGACAGAAAAGAAAGCAGAACAGAGGTCAATGACAGTGAAAAATTTTGCAGTAGGGGGAATTTGCATGAGGATGACAGCTGGATTTGGCACTACAGGGAATTGGCTCTCAACTATCTTGTTTATCCCCCTTAGATCCTGTACTAGCCTGTAACCCCTCCCCCCACTCTTTTTCACAGGGAAGATGGGACTATTGGCAGTACTGGACGTCCTGACTAGGATGCCCTGTTGTAGCAAGCGCTCTATGACTAGGTATACTCCTAATTCCACCTCTGGCTTCAGAGGATACTGAGGGATTTTTGGAGCTATCCTACCATCTTTTATTTGCACTACTACGGGAGCTACATTCGCTATCAATCCAGTGTCTTGTCCATCTTTGGTCCAGAGGGATCCCGGTATTCGTGAGATCATTTCCTCTACCTTTGATGGACACCTGTCTATAACAGCAGAGTGTGACATTAGCTTTTGTGGGGTGTCTAACATATCCTGCACTTCCTGAACGTGATTCTCGGGTATATCCAAGAAGACACCCTCAGAAGTACAATATATGACACACCTCATTTTACACAATAAATCTCTCCCAAGTAGATTAGTCGGAGCTGATGCAGCTAGCAAAAAGGAATGCTTGGTCTGCAAAGGCCCTATCGTAATCTCCGCAGGTCTACTCAAAGGGTAGTGTTGCACTACTCCTGTTACTCCCATTGCCGAAATTGTTTTACCCGTGGTTTTCATACCTACCGTTGAATTTAACACTGACCTGGCCGCCCCTGTATCTACAAGAAAAGGTAATGATCTACCAGCTACATCAACTGTGACCTCAGGTTCACTACCAAGGCGAGCAATCAACTTCACTGGCTGCAGACTACAGGTGTGGCCCAACCCCTATTGTATATTGTGACCCTCCCGCAGCGCACTGGCAGCTACAATATGTGATGGGGGTAACTGAGAATTTTCGGAGGTCTGCCAGTCCCTCCTAGGTGGATACCTCCTTGTTTCCCCTGCATGTGGCTCATAACTTCTCCTATGCGATCCCTGATCCCAATTATGTGTATTATAGTGTGGTTCATATCCTGGTCTAGGGGGTCGGTATACCTTATGTGTGTCTTTATACCTACAATTCCGTGCAAAATGTCCTTCCTTCTGACAGTTATAGCATACTACTACACGTGACTTACCATCAGGGGTCTGGGGTTTTGGCTGATGCGGTTTTGTTGTAAGAGCATTTATACTTACTGTCATCAGCTTATCCCCCTGTGACTCCCTGTGCTTAATGACGTTCCGATCATGCTCGATAGCGGACTTTCTTAATGCAGCCACCGAGATACCTCACCAGTTAGGTAGAGTGGTTTGTACCCTTGTTCTTAATGTCTCTTTTAACCCGTCCATTAATACTGACACAGCTACCTCCCTGTGATGTACATTGTCCTTAATGTCCTCGATCCCAGTGTATGTAGCCATTTCCTGCAGTGCTCGGTGGAAATATTCAGATGCCATTTCACCTTCTTTTTGTCTTATGGAAAAGATTTTATTCCATTTGACAACAGTAGGGAAATATACTCCTAATTGCAGATTGATCTGTCGTACATTCTCCTGAGTGTATTCATCAGTGAGAGGTACTTCTACGTCTAATTTACAATCAGTAATGAATTTTGCGGGGTCAATATTGAAAGGTAAACATACTCGTAGCACTGTTTGCCAATCTTTGTTTGTGGGTTCGGTGGCGTTACCTAATTCTTTAATGAACCTCTGGCATGCGACTAGATCCTTTCTGGGATCGGGAAATTCTGACATGATTGCCCTCAATTCTGTCCGGGACCAGGGACAATGCATAGCAATGTTCCTGATGGGAGTTACTCCCTGAGCGTCAGTCTTCCCATTGCGGACTGCGATCACCCTGACAGGATTTAATTAAATTACGTCATTCTGAGTTGACTCCACAATTTGAGGTGCTATTGTCTCTGCATAATGTATGGTACCGTACTTACCTGTGGACACGACCTCACTTATCCCTCCGCTAGGGGGCCTTACTACTGATCTTACTGGTTGGGCCGTGCCCACCTGAGTATTCTGTATGGTGGCTGCTAGAGAGAGTGCCGATATCGTGCTGGGCTCATCTTCTTGCTCGCAGTCCTGAGGAAAGTTTAAAATGGGATACAACTTGCAAGGGTTAGCGTTAGTACATTTATCAACTATACTCTTATCGTATACCAATATGCCATTGTCTGTAGCCACTTTCTCCCCTACAATATACGGTGGTGGTGGTGCGGTTGCCATCATTTTCCTGCTAGGTTTGGAACCTGCTGCGTGAGCTAATTCTCTTTGCATATCGCCCTCTTGCTGCCATAAATTTAAACAGTTTGTGTGTCTGACCCTTTGCTTTCGGGATTTTATCAGACATATCCTAATCCTTAAATTCTGCAATACCTCTGGTTCAAAACTGCCTACCTTAGGGAATGATTGCCTATCTTCCGCAGTCATACGTTCCCATTCATTGCACAAAACTTCTGTGTGTGGTCCATACTTCTCACACATTATGAACCTCGCTGACCCCCTGGGTCGCGGTATTTCAACCTGAACCCTGGTTAAACGTCCCTTACTTGAGCAACTGGCCCCCATATTTTGCAGGTATTGTCCTTTCGGCTAATCCCACAAAAATAACCAAAATAATCAATATAAGGCAACGGTGAAAGTTCTCTGAGCGCTCTTCACCCGCTCACCGCCCACGTTGGCCAGTACTACCATACACTGTCGATAGCGAAGGCAATGTACCCAACCTAGGGCCCTATGTAACTTCTATTTACTGGAAGTATCTGGGAATAACTTACCCTTTCCAGTAAATATAAGTTGTTGGAGATTTCCTGAGAGAGACCAGCGACAACTCCCTAAACCTTTATTATACACAAATCACGCTTGCGTATGCTATATATAGCGCTAATGATACCGCGATTTTACGCAAAGCTCGTAAAAACGGTATCACGTTGCGCTAATCATTGCACCCACGAACGCGCGGTCCAATCGCACAGCGTATAGATACTTGTTACTTATCCGCCGTACGACCACTGGAATCGATTTTTCAGGCTGCGAAACCTGAGCCGGAGCGTATCAACAAAAACTAAATGGGTAAACCTTCGCTAACCCCCTGGGCTGTGGTACTCTGCTACCTTGCTCCTTTGCACTTCAATCTATATTAACGTGAGTCAGCTATCTCACGCCACCAAGTCTCCACTCACTTGGTGTACCACTCGACGGGATCCCGAATTCCCTGGGTCCACAAAACCTTTATTATGTTTCCTCACTCACGTTCGTTCACTCAAATACACTTTGGTTTTTCTGTACAGAAAATTATCTTTCATTCAGATAAACAGCCTTAGTACCAGAGGCAATGCAGTAAAAAAGGTTTTATTTAAACTAAATCTTGGAAACCGAGCAATTTGTGCTAATGTAGCGTGGCTACTGTCATGCCCCTAAACTAAACAATGCTATTGTGTAATTTGTACTTAGCGGTCGTACCCTTACGCACGTTGCGTAAACACGCGACCGTGTGTATGTCTTTACGTTGCGTACGCAGTCCCGTACTTTGTCCGAGACACATGTACAAAAACCGTACGTCCGCAATAGTACAAATCCCACACTTCTATAAATGTAAGCGATATTACCTATAATCGTTTACTTAACACAACACAGTTTCTTTCTGTATAAACCTGTTTAACTAGGCCAGACTGTATTTGTGTTTTACGTTTACTTCCTTAATATTTATTCTATATTTTTAACTAAATAGCAACAAATTTCTCTGCACAGGTCTAAATGAATCTAGTAATCAGTATTTATGGCAACAATATGAGCAGGTATACAAAGTACAGGTGTACGCTTGCGTTGTGTGCGCATTTGGCGCCATACAGAAATTCACAGACTTTTAAAATAGCTTTGCGTATTTACTTTACGGGTCCCACCAGCATCCCTACAAACCATGCAGAGCAGACGCCATCTAATCAGCAATAAAATAGAGTTTCCCAGTGTATCCTGCGGCCAGAAAAAAGTTTACGTAGGATACCTGTCCGCCCTTTGCTGATAGATAAAGTCTGCTTTAACCTGCTAGGCTGCGGGTATGTGGAAAAACCGGACGATGCCCCCAATTGATAATGTCGATATTATCTTAAACCATAAAGCTATACCTTTAAACACACTTTCTCTTACGTCCTAGAGGATGCTGGGGACTCCGTAAGGACTATGGGGTATAGACGGGCTCCGCAGGAGATAGGGCACCTAAAAAGAACTTTTACTATGGATGTGCACTGGCTCCTCCCTCTATGCCCCTCCTCCAGACCTCAGTTAGATCTTGTGCCCAGAGGAGAATGGGTGCACTGCAGAGAGCTCTCCAGAGTTTTCTGTTGAAAAAGAATTTTGTTAGGTTTTTTATTTTCAGGGAGTCCTGTTGGCAACAGGCTTCCTGCATCGTGGGACTGAGGAGAGAGAAGCAGAGCTGGCTTGTCAAGTTGGGCACTGCTTCTAAGGCTACTGGACACCATTAGCTTCAGAGGGAGTCGGAACACAGGTCTCACCTGGGGTTCGTCCCGGAGCCGCACCGCCGTCCTCCTCACAGATGCCGAAGATAGAAGCCGGGTGAGTATGAGAAGGCAGAAGACATCAGGCGGCAGAAGACATCAGATCTTCATGAGGTAAGGCGCGCAGCGGTAAGCTGCGCGCCATTGCTCCCAGTCACACACACAGAGCAGCACTGAAGGGTGCAGGGCGCAGGGGGGGGGGGCGCCCTGGGCAGCAATAAACCTCACTTTTGGGCAAATTCAGATAGATTAGGCTGCGGAGGCAGTAAATCTAAGATCCCCCGCCATTTTAATAGAAAAGTCACTGGGACCGAAGCCCGCCATCGGGTGGGTGGGGCTTGATCCTCAGCACTAACCAGCGCCATTTTCTCTACAGAAGCTGCATGCATGAACGCTGGCTCCCTGGTCTCTCCCCTGCTGAACTTCATAGGCTGGAAAAAAGAGGAGGGGGGCACATTAGCGACGCAGTGAGTGGGAATTGGTATATTATATATATAAAAAAGCGCTATCTGGTCATATTTTTTCCAGTGTTTTTAAGCGCTGGTGTGTGCTGGCATACTCTATCTCTGTCTCTCCTAAGGCCTGGTTGGGGTTTTGTCCCCGTATAGGTTAATCCCTGTGTGTGTGAGGTGTCGGTACGTGTGTGTCGACATGTCTGAGGCGGAAGGCTTCTCCAAGGAGGAGGTGGAGCAAATGAGTGGTGTGTCCCCGTCGGTTGTGCCGACTCCGGATTGGATGGACATGTGGCATATGTTGAATGCAAGTGTGGCATCTTTACATAAAAGGCTTGATAAGGCTGATTTAGGGGGGACATCAGGGGGTCAATCCTCGGATTGGACCGACTCACAGGGCCCGTCGGGGTCTCAAAAGCGTCCCTTAACACAAGACACTACTACCGATACGGATTCTGATTCCAGTGTCGACTACGACGAAGTAAAATTGCACCCTAGGGTGACTAAAACCATTCAGTGTATGATTGTGGCAATAAGGGATGTGTTGCATATTGAGGATGAACCCTCGGTCCCCGACACAAGGGTACACATGTTTAAGGGAAAGAAACAGATTATTAATTTTCCCGCATCCCATGAATTAAATGATTTCTTTGGAAAAGCTTGGGAGACTCCGGAAAAGAGACCACAGATCCCCAAAAGAATTTATATGGCATACCCCTTCCCTAAGCAGGACAGGGAGATTTGGGAATCATCCCCCACTGTGGACAAGGCGCTGACGCGCTTGTCCAAGAAAGTGGCGCTACCGTCTCCTGACACAGCGGCCCTTAAGGACCCTGCAGATCGCAGGCAAGAAACTACCTTAAAGTGTATTTATTCTCATACGGGTGCTGTGCTAAGACCGACAATTGCATCGGCATGGGTGTGTAGCGCAATTGCAGCTTGGACAGATGAGCTGACAGATCAATTTGATAATATGGATAAGGATACTATATTCTTAACTCTAGCCCATATAAAAGACGCAGTCTTATTTATGAGGGATGCTCAAAGGGACATTGGATTGCTAGCTTCTAGGGCCAATGCCATGTCTATCTCAGCGAGAAGATCCTTATGGACTCGCCAATGGACGGGTGATGCGGATTCCAAAAAACATATGGAAGTACTACCCTATAAGGGTGATGTATTGTTTGGGGATGGGCTGACGGACCTGGTTTCCACAGCTACAGCAGGTAAATCAAATTTTTTACCATATATTCCCCAACAGCAAAAGAAAGTAACACCCTATCAGATGCAGTCCTTTCAGTCGCACAAGTCCAGAAGAGGTCGAGGATCCTCTTTCCTCGCCAGAGGTAAGGGCAGAGCCAAAAGAGCACCTGCTTCGGCAGGTGCCCAGGATCAAAAGTCCTCCCCGGCTGCTCCAAAACCCACAGCATGACGCTGGGGCTCCCCTGAGGGAGTCCGCACCGGTGGGGGCACGTCTTCGACTTTTCAGTCAGGCCTGGGTCAGTTCAGACCTGAATCCCTGGGTGTTGGAAATAGTTTCCCAGGGTTACAAATTGGAATTCGAGGAGGTGCCCCCACACCGATTTTTCAAATCGGCCCTACCAGCTTCCACATCGGAAAGGGATATAGTGTTAGCTGCAATTCAAACGCTGTGTATACAGCAAGTGATAATCAAGGTTCCCCTGCACCAGCAGGGAAGAGGTTACTACTCAACCCTATTTGTGGTCCCGAAACCGGACGGTTCGGTCAGACCTATTTTGAATCTGAAATCCCTAAACCTGTACATAAAAAGATTCAAATTCAAAATGGAATCACTCAGAGTGATAATAGCCAACATGGAGGAGGGGGAGTTTATGGTGTCTCTGGACATAAAGGATGCGTACCTTCATGTCCCCATATATGCCCCCCATCAGGAATACCTGAGATTTGCTGTACAGGATTGTCATTACCAATTTCAGACGTTGCCGTTTGGACTTTCCACGGCCCCGAGGATTTTCATCAAGATAATGGCGGAAATGATGGTGGTCCTGCGCAAGCATGGAATCACAATTATCCCATACTTGGACGATCTCCTGATAAAAGCGAGATCAAGGGAGAAATTGCTGAGCAGTGTGGCGCTCTCTCTGAGAGTGCTCCAGCAACACGGTTGGATTCTAAAAAAAATTGTATTTCGTAACACTTCATACAGAAAAAAACCTACTATGTTTACTAAAACTGGGCATACACTATGCAATTATCTGGTAGATAATATGCCAGATCTGGCTGGTTTGAAAGAAAATCTGGTAATGGATGAGAGCAAATGACAATCGTCCATTAATCTTACTCGGGTAAATACAGGTGTGTTGTGACCTGACACAGTACTGTCATGCTGCGGTGTTTGGTTAGGAAGATTGATATGCCTATTGGATCCATTTGTTATCCTTATATAGCCACACAGGAAGTACCCATGAGAGAAAGGTATCCTCTCACTGAAAATCAACTCATGGGTTAAATTCCCCCTCCACGGGGGACCCCCAGGACTTAACCCAATTTCCCTATCATTGTTCCTTCCCACAATCTTCCCCAGGTAAGCACAGCATCATGGGCATTTGGAAGATGTTCAAAGAGGTTGCTCAGGTCAGCACCTGATGTTAGTCGCAGGACTTTTGCTAAGGGGTGATTCTCTACAAATTTACCCCATGTGGATTTATTCAAATATTATCCTGTGGACTAATCTGCTATCACTACTGGGTGGACTCAGTGATAGTTCAGCTGTGTGGAACTGTTTATCTGTAATTCTTGTGTGTTATCTACTCCTGTGTGCAATGAGAAATAGACCATTACTTTATTTCATCTACTCTGTGTCTGAGTGATTAGAAGAACCCCATATATTCACACGCAGCAAGCAGCTGCCTACATCCATGAGGCCTCATCTAATGCTGGAGTATTGGCAGCTAAGGCGTCTACCACCCCAGTATTGGTACGGCGCATTCTCTGGCTCTGTTCCTGGAAGGCTGACCTTGATTCCAAGAAAACTTTGTCATTTCTACCCTTCACTGGTGTAGTGCTGTTTGAGGACGAATGGAACAAAATTGTCACTGCACTAGCTGCAGCCAAGACTGCTTTTCTCCCGTTCACACAACTCTGCGTGGCAAAGCAAAAGGTCAGGCTTTCCTCAGGCAAGCCTCTGTCACTAAGGCTAAGCCCAAGGCCAAGCAACCCTGGGCTACACGTCTACCTCCTGCAAAACTTGACAATCCCGCACCTGAAGGGACGGGCCTCCTCCTGGGGGAACCCAGCATGGGAGGCCGTCTTCTTCACTTCACGCATGCTGTAATCAGGTCCGCTTGTCCCTCACTTGGTGACTCCACGCGGCCCAGTTGGATAAAGGTTGGCCCTTTTGGATTACGGACTGGGTACTCCTCACCATAGATGCCAGCCTCCGCGGTTGGGTAGTGGTTATAGAACAGCTCTCGTTACAAGGGCCCGATCAATATTCTGGAACTGCGAGCTGTATACAAAGCCTTAACTCTGGCGCAAACTGTTCTGCAAGGCAGACCTGTTCAGGTTCAGTCCGACAATGCCACCACAGTGGCTTATTTCAATCACCAGGGCAGCACTCACAGCCAGATAGCAATTCAAGAAGTGGCTCGCATTCTCAGGTGGGCAGAACTTCACTTTCCAGCCATCTCTGCTGTATACATTCTGGGAACCCTCAATTGGGAAGCTAACTTCCTCAGTTGCCAGGACATTCATGTGGGAGAATGGTCCCTTCATCCAGAAGTCTTCCAACTTCTAGTGGACAAGTGGGGTCTCCCAGAGGTTGACCTCATGGCATCGCGACACAGCCACAAGGTTCCCGTGTATGGATCCCGGTCCCGAGATCCACAGGCAGCGTTAATGGACAATCTCTGCATCATCTGCTTTATCATCCTTACGGATATCATCTGCACTTCCTGATTAGCCATAGTTGAAGGAATCCGGGCAGAAGTCACCTCATCATTTTTTCACATTGCTTGGGAGCTCAAACTGAACTTCTTTATACCTATTGTGCTTTCTCCACATATCTACATATTGAACTGAATCTCCACATGGACTATTCTCTGTTAATTTGATGGACTATTCCCGGAGAAACTGACGAAGAGTGTGTTCAACGGTAAATAATAACACCGTTGGAATATCTTTGCGCCGCAAGTGGGATCCCTTCCAAACCCCCATTCTGTATTATTACCCCATTGGTGTGTGTGGTGACACATCAGGATAAGATCCCACTATAGGCAGCAAAGTGAGTGCGCAGGAACATATCTTAAAATTTTGGTTACAATCTCTGCATCAAGTAGACCTTTCGTCTCATGTACGTTTTTCCTCCAGTATCCCTTATGCCAAGGGTTCTGCGGAAACTCAAACAGAATGGAGGCAATCTCATTGTGGTAGCCCCAGTGTGGCACAGACGCCACACTGGGGCTACAAGGCCTCTCAGTGGGCGTTCCTACAAGGCCTCTCAGTGGGCGTTCCACTTCCACTATGCCAAGACCTCTTGTCTCAGAGACCGTGTCTACACTCGGACCTGCCACATCTGTCTTTGACGGCGTGGCTCTTGAGTCATCCTTATTGAGGGCTAAAGGCTTTTCTCGCCCAGTGGTGTAAACCATGCTTAAGGACACGAAAGCCGGCCTCTGCCCACATCTGTACTATTTCAGATAATGGAAATCACAGAAAGCAGCTTACGCCTAAACATTCATTGAGTCCTGTGGGGGCTAAAGCATCTAGGGTATACAGTATATCAACTGTACTTTCTTGTTGGAGTAATGATTTTTTGCCTTATCAACACCCTGTACAGCCAATAGTACTTGATCAATAATACGGTATGTCACACGCCAGGGGCAGCGGCCGCCGCGCTTACCCCTGCATGTCCGCTGGTCCTCCTGGCGGTCCCCGCCTCCGGTGGTCGCTGGGTCCCGACGTCTGGCGGCGCTGCTCCCGGCGGTTCCCCGGAGCGTGGGCGCCGCCATTGCGCCTGGCTGTCACGTGGGTGGTGGGCAGGTGACGTCGCTGGCTCCCCTCCACCAATCGGAGGAAGGCGGGGAATTCAAAAGTGGACGCCGGACAGAGCCCAGCACCTGAGTATTGTCTCTCTTTAGTGACTGACTTCAGTGCTCCCTTGTGCAAACGTGTTCCCTGTTCTACAGTCTCCAGTGTTTCCAGCAGTCAGCGGGTTCTCCGTCTCAGCGTCTCCACGCACCTCAGTGCCTCCAAGCACCTCAGCGTCTCCACGCATCTCAATGCCTCCAAGCACCTCAGCGTCTCCACGCACCTCAGTGCCTCCAAGCACCTCAGCGTCTCCACGCACCTCGGTGCCTCCAAGCACCTCAGCGTCTCCGCGCACCTCAGTGCCTCCAAGTACCTCAGTGCCTCCAAGCACCTCAGCGTCTCCACGCACCTCAGTGCCTCCAAGCACCTCAGCGTCTCCACGCACCTCATTGCCTCCAAGCACCTCAGCGTCTCCACGCACCTCAGTGCCTCCAAGCACCTCAACGTCTTCACGCACCTCAGTACCTCCAAATACCTTAGCGTCTTCAAGCACCTCAGTGTCTCCCAGCTCCTCAGTATCGCTCTCGGTGAGCTCACGGTATTCTTCACCAAATTCATCAGCACCTCTTCAAGTCTTGTCTTTTCAGGAGGCCTGTCATCTAAATCCTGCATGAAGAAAACCTACATTCGGCCATCTCTGCTGCGGCCCAGTTGCGGTTCCTCTTCCCGGTCATCGGAAGAAACCCCGAGTCCACAACACTCCCAAACCAGGTCAGTGATACGGTAGTGTAGGCTCGGGCAGATCCAGAAAAAAATGACATGGGTGGGCACCATAAAAGGGAAGAGGGGTAAAGTGGTTGTGGCCTTGCAAAAAGAGGTGGTAGGTGGTAAGGTTTGGAAGGTGACGGTGAGTGTGCGGGGACAGGGGTGGTAAGTGAGGGTAAGTGTCTGGGGTGATGTTGTGGGCAGTTGCGCAAGTAGAGAAAATGTCTTAGTGGTACTTTAAGTGCCCACAAAATATGTGTGCAAAAAAAGTAACGTGGTTGCTTGAAACGGGGCATGGATCAGTTATAGCTGCATGAGGAGGGCTGGCAGCAGCAGCTTCATCCGTACAGCTGCAATAAATGTAAAAAATAAATTCAACTGAACAACAGGGGGGGGGGACATGCCTGGGTGCCCCTCTCCATGAATTTGAGTATAGGGAAGCCACCCATGTCTGGCTTTGGCAAAAAGTCAGACTACAAGTTGTTCACTGGAACCTGTATTAATGGCAGTCCTTGTTGAGACATATGCTCCGTAAACTGTCTCTCTGTCTTGGGCAAGACAGAAGGTAGATGATATATTTAGTACTGCAAACCAAGGAACAAGAGATTTAATTTTTTCCCAAATATGGATGAGAAAAACAACCTTAATACTAATATGATTTAGATTAGGAGTCCATAAATTGAAAGAGTTCCATTGTGAGAAAAGATACCTCCCCTGAGTGGAGGGTGGCAGCCAATATTCAAAACTAGTTGTACTCAAGGTGACTGAAATCTGTGAGAGTGGAAGAGAGGTGCTTTCTTGGTGTAATATTTTGGATAATAAAGTGTAAACATCAAAAAATATAAGTCATACGTCAGGGTATGCTTGTACTAAAGCTAATACATATACATCTTTGGGATGATCAGCAACCATTGAAAATGTTCAGTAGGGTTATCTCCAGTTCATCCATATGGAAATAGAAACACAAAATAGTGCAATAACGTCTAATAAAATGTAACACGTACAATTTTTTTTTAATCCTCGTATTTCAAAGAAAGAAAAATTAAGCTTATCCGTAGAGACCCTTAGGAGGATGTCTGGGAGGAACCCAATTGCAATGGAAGTCATCCATTGGTAACTTAATGTGTTTCAGCTCTAGAGAACTTCACCAGTAGTAGAATATTCATCATTAGGTTACAGTATAGCTGGATGAAATCAATCACCTTATTTAAAAATCTGGTGATTTATTTCATCCCAATCTATTCTAATCTAATAACCTGCCATTTTCTATCAACAGTTCTTACAGTGGCATACCTAAAAGCATATTTCTTCACAAAGAAAACTTACTAGCTAATGTAAAAATGCAAACTAGTATCTAAAAAGCACATTACATCAGATACAATATAACAACTACTCACAGACATCAAAACACTTTAAAGAGAAAAGCTACAATCTTAATGCACAATACTGTAACACAGGGGTGTCCGGACTTTTGGGACCTGGGATCTACTTTTTGGTCACTTATCGGTGGTCTACCGGCATCAAATAACACCAATAATAATGCTCACATTTAAATACAGCATTAATAATGACATCAAATAACCCCCCACTGTGCAAATCCCCCATTTGCAGATCCCCCTTCCGGTCCCCTGCATAATAGCCCCCTGTACAATAATCCCCTCTGTGCAAATCCTCCACCCTGTGCAGATCCCCCCTTGTGTAAAAAAAAAACCCTTTGTGAAGATACCACGCTCTGTGCAGATCCCCCCTTTGCAGATCATCCCTCCCCTTGTGAAAAAACTCCCCTTTGCAAAACTTACCTGACAAGTAACGCTGCCTAGCTTCAGTCCTCAGTCTCCCCGCAGTCACGGCTCCTGCTTTCATGCTGCATGGCCTCCCGCTGGTTGCTTCTCCTGTCGTCGCCACCGCCGGCTGGATCAAACTGGATCCAACTAGCACCCAGGCTCCTTACATCGCGGGTGACGTCATTACGCGCACCAGCACACTGCATCCATGGGAACTGTGAAGAGAAGAAGCAGCAGCGGCAGGCTACTTACACTTATTTTCTGTTAAGTCTGTCGTGATCTACTGGCGGATGTTCCGCGAGCTACTGGTAGATCGCAATCTACCTTTTGGCCACCTTTGTTGTAACATATATAATGTGAGAAATACACAAGACTGTCCATCTGGCACTTCTGGCAAATGCCAGAAGGGCCGATCCAGTCACAGAGAGACGGGAAGGCCGCGCGCACTGCATCTCCCGGCTCTCTGTTTATGCTCCCCGCTGCCTGAAGTACCTGTTCTAACAAAAATGGGGGCGTGCCGCGAGTCCACACCCCCATGACCTATGGCATACCCCCGTGTGCCTTGTCCGCCTGTCCCCTCCCGTAATGTGCATATCAACTAAATGAGGGAGTGCCGCGAGTCCACGCCCCCCTGACTCGCAGTGCACCTCATGTGCCATGTCCATGCGCCCTGTCCGCCATGCGCACGCACCCCATGCCAAGCTCGCACACGCCACATGAGAATGCCAGGGTCGAATTCTGGCCCCAGTCTTTCCCTGCAAGACAATAAGAACAAATTAGTCTATACCACATTTTGGGCTAACTGGGCTTCAGGATTTTCTACAAAGGGAAGGGCCGGATTAAGAAAGGAGGGGATCCTTGTGCAGTCTCCGTGCTAGCCCCCTTCGCTCTCTGGTGGTGCAGGTGAGTAGACTCTAGCACAGTGACAGAGTCTACTGCACATGCGCAAATGCGAAGCATTCCAGAGCTTGGCCCCATTCGCTAACACCACCTCAAGATGTCACTAGTCATTGTAGCCTATTGGCTACACATCACATAATTTACAAGGAAAGGAATGTTCTAGATACCTACCTGGTAATGGGCACTTACGCATGAATTGTTTGATGACCACACATGCATAGTAGGCCTTCTGAGATCCAGCAAGACATGGCAAAGTGATGTAATCCAGCGGCGTAACTAGGGCCCCACAGCCACAGTTATTGCTTGGATGTGCAGGGCTGCGGGGGTGCCACCGCCTCCATTGATTGTTTTGGGAAGGACACGGAGGGCACAGTGCGCACCTCTCCTGTGTGTCCCTCCTGGGTCTCCGGCGGCAGTGGCGTGTCTGTTAAATGAAGTGCCAGTTCATGAGCTCAGATTGGCTCACGAACCGGCACTTCCTTTAACAGACACGCCGCTGGAGACACAGGAGGGATACACAGGAGAGGCGCGCACTGTGCCCTCCAGCTCCTTCCGAAAATGTACAGCAGCGGGGGAGCCCGGGGGGAGGGGTGTACCCGGCACTGGGGGGTATATGTGTACCTGGCACTGGGGGGTATATCTGTACCTGGCACTCGGGGGTCATGTTTGGCACTGGGGGTATATCTGTACCTGGCACTGGGGGGGGGGCATCTTTGGCACTGGGAGGGCATATTTGACACTGGAGGGTATATCTATACTTGGCACTGGGGGGAGCATGTTTGGCACTGGAGGTATATGTGTACTTGGCACTGGGGGGGCATATTTGGCACTGAGGGTATATGTGTAGCTGGCACTGGGGGTATAGGTGTACCTGGCACTAGGGGGGCATATTTGGCACTGGGGGTATATGTGTACCTGGCACTGGGGGTATGTGTGTAGCTGGCACTGGGGGGGCATATGGGGCACATGTGTATCTGGCACTGTGGGGGAATAGCTGGCACTAGGGACATATGTGGCACTGGGAGCACAGCCCTAGCAATGAGCATTACCCCCTGGTTACAAGCACAACACCCAGCTCATGAAATCCCTGGCAACAAGCATTACTCCCTAACAACGAGCATGGCACCCAGTGCATGAAACCCCTGGCAACGAATATTACCCCCTGGCAACAAGCTTGAAACCCAGCACATGATAATTCTGGCAACAAGCATAACACCTGATAATGCTGAATATGATTACCTTATAACCTTCACTATATGGGTAAGAGACTCAGTGCGCATTGGCGTATGGGGTACCATAAGGGTACGCACTTAGCGTAGCATACGCTCGGCCGTGATCGAGACGCACATGCGGCACGCTCGCTCACAGCTTACGCTTGGTGTCGAGCACGCTATAGACGAGCGACTACCGTAATGCTACGCTACCAGCGTAGCGGACGCTCGAGACCACGAGGAGATCACGAGCGGCGCAGACGCTCACAAGATGATAATCAGTAAACCTTGAATGTAACACACAGAAAAGATACTCTTATGCTGTAAACCTTGTACTGAAACACTGTAGCGATATAACGCTGCTTAACCTTGTTAATCCTAAAGCTGTTTGAGCGATCGAGACGCTCCTATTACCCTCTGCAATGTAATGAACACACAATACCGTGCTAAGGTTCCAACACCTTTACTAACAAGCTTTTAGTTATATCGAAAAGGGGTAAAACAGTTTACAAGTCATACACTACAAGCTAACATATAATTCTAACAGAATATCTAGACAGAAATATACAATAACGTTACAATCTTATACTATAACAGAGAGAGAGAGAATGAATGGCCAATACAAACAAAGAGCGAGTTGATTACAGAGAATTACTTACGCACACTGGGAACGATCGCTGCGCAGCCTGGTACCAGCTCCGAGTTAGTCAATATGAAAACCGTTTGTGGAGAGTGGGGGAGCTGCCCAGGCTGGCTGATCTTATATACACTGAGTACAGTATACTACAAAGGGACCTATAATCTCATTGTTCATTGGACACAGGAATGTCTCCTCGCATCATAACAAAAGGTCATAGGTTAGTTTGAACAGGTGGGCTGTGACTATTACAAACTGCTCAGGTGGGAGGGAATCGCCGGATTCCCGCCGCATGGATAATGAACTGCAAATATATGAAATGTCCAGAATCTACTAATGGCCATAACTATACGCAGGAGCGATTAATCTTTACCTAACCAACACCGGATTATTGCTATTAAAATACTCTTCGGTTAGGTACCAGACACCACTGTTCAACCTTAATCAGACCCTTTGTACCACGTAAAGAGGGATTCCCACGTCCGTGAACAAGTCACATTAAACAAACTTACAGTTATCACTAAAGGGAACATTATCTATAAAACATGCTATATGGATTTATTATCTAGCGATTGAGTCGCCCGCTAGACGCACACAAACTCTACCGTAAATGCACATACCACGCGCCAATGCGCACGGCCGTAGAAGCTTCATTACGCAGCTGCGAGTATCCGCACGCACGGGAGAGAATGTGCACGTGCAGCAGGCACGCGCATGAGGTGAATATATGGCAACGTGTAGCATGATATTTTTCTGACTTTGACAGTCCACCCTTTGGCAGTCATAAATAACTGCCACTTTCCTAAAACAGTTCAAAAAGAGAAAAATATATGTCACGTGTAAATACATTTCTATGGTTGGGTAAGGGAGAAGAGGATCAGGTGGGAAAAAGGTATGACCTAGTGAGATAGTAGAAGCATGTGTGTATGAATCCATGTTTGAGGGGTCATGTATCATCGTGCCGTACGTGTTTTAAATCAAGCTTCGAGGTATTGCGAAGTATACATTTGGATTCCTTCTTATCCCGTATTACGGGCCTGTGGATGGGCTGTCAAACTTTACCGAGCTCTTTTCGGCTTGTGGTTGCAACAAAATGGGGGAGCACATTTTAGTTGATGATACATGAATGGGGGAATATTTGAGTGCTGATATCTGTGCCTATATTCCCTATCGACTATGTGTGTCATTACCTGAAGGTTGTAGAAATGAAGATAAGGAGCAATTATGGTAAATGCAGTCATAAACTATGTGAGTTTAATATACATTTGTTGATTGAGGTCTTGTCTTGTGTCTTGTCTCGATGTACATGTTGACTGTAGTCTCTTTGGGCTTTTGCTATAATGCGAGCAAAGCCGTTTCAACGTCCATAAATTTTTAAATCACAAGTTCTGGGCTAGCGTTTTCATTAAAGTCACTAGCGATATTGGGGGCCGGCAACATAGTCCATAAAAAAATCTTTGTATAAATGTGGTCTTCAAATCCTTCTTCCAAGCGAGTCTTTGTACCTTGGAGAAAAACAAAGGAGAAACGGGTGAAAGAAACGGACCGTGGAATCACATTTTCATCACAACATTGTCTCTATCGTTGGGTCATAAATCAAATTAGTCGTTGTTAATACAGTGTCCTCGCTCCTTAGACTCATCACCCTGGTACTGTTTCTACGCTTCGCTAAAACCCGAACGCATCTAAATATCAGACCGACCAATATGATGACACCCAGAATACACAAAAGAAATTTCCCTACATCCATAATAATACCTTGGGCCCATTCTCCTAAACCAGAGAACCAATTTCGTGGGTTCAACCATGACACCCAACTGGTCAGCTCATTACCCACAGCAGCAAGGGTGAGATTGTGTTTCCTTCGGAACTCCCATTTTAATTGTAAAATGTCATCCATCTTTTGGTCTATGACCTCGACTGGGTCCTCCGTGCTGTTTGTAATGTACGTGCAGCACTTTATTCCATATTGAGTAGCCAAGGTGACACAATACCCGCCTGTCACTGCTGTGAGATAATTGAGAATCATCCTATGCTGAACCAGTTCTGTTTTGTAGGCTTGTAACTCTCTTCCAGTATACCTGAACGTGTCATCATACATTTCAGTGATATTGTCTAATAAATTAGCAAGGGCAGATATATATCTATAGTTTAACACTCCTCTGGCGGTACGAGTGATATCTAACGCGATTAGGAATTGAATCCCGGTGGATTCATGGATCAGGTCAGAGGCCGGATGCTCTGTTCTTTCTGTCAGTTGCCTTTTAACGACGTGCTCGTAATGAGTGTGAGTGTAAGGAGCTTGTGCACTGCGGTGAATATCTTTCATTTTGTTATGAGATACAGTAATTACCTCAGGCAGCACTTTTCCAATATAACATAACCCTTCTGAGTTTGGGGCAAGCCACTTATACGCCTTCCTCCCGCATATGAAATATGCATCATCGGGGAGAACATATGGGACGGAGTATGACATTACCATGTTACAAATTTTCCATGTGAACTCTCCTAACCCTAATTCTCCCATCTGTTTAGTGCACGTATCAGTTTGTACGATCTGTGCACAGTATCCTGGTGATACTTCTCCAACTCGCATGATCCTACTTCCTAAGGTGTACCTATACCGAAAGAATTTCCTATGGTCGGCTATCTGGCGTATAAGTTCTGTGTCTACGGGTAATCTGTCGGCTCTATGTGAAAATGTCATGGTTTGATTACTCGATGACACTTCCCAATTTCCCGGCTTTCGGGGATTGGAAATGTTGAAGCATACTAAGGATCTATCCACATGATACTGGTGGAGCTTCAAACTAGGAGGACTAGAGATATTAAACCTCCTGTCCACCGGCCTCCCACCGCTTAGCTCAAGTACCTCTCCTACAGTTAAAGGGAATGGTACTAGTCCTGATTTGCTATGGCCTTGAGGTACTTTGAGAGCATACCCAACAATCTGTCTGATTTAACACTTTACCCACTAAGGAGTGATAGTCACTCAATGGATGCCGGTCCATATGGATATTAAAACTGGATTGGCATTTCTTGATACACCCATCCTCGACTATACTGTCACAGTGTCTACAGATGCAGTTCTCTTCAGCTAACAATCCTTCACAATTCCTTCTATTGTCAATGCTACCAGATCGTTTTCTGATACTCGCCTTTACTCTGTGATTATGTTGTTCTTGGAAATCTACGCCTTCATCCTGGCCATCAGAACCCATTCCAGATCCTTTCTCGACTTCCATGGTACTCTCACCGAAACAGACTGCTCTTGTCAACATCATGGTTAACAGGAAAATCCGTATCACAGTCTCTTGGGGCAAGTCCATCTTGGAGGAGTAAAAGGAGAAAATAAGAAGGAGGAAGGGAAATAGAAGGGAGGTGGGAACTGGAGAAAATAACAAATGGGAAAAAGAAATCTGGCTCGACAAGCTTCTGGTCTTATTATTCTCAACGCTCAGGTGTCATCTCACTCTTCCCTGAACAGACACTCTAGTGATACAACCTCTACCGTCTGTTCTTTGTCACGGGACCTTTCTGGATCCGCAACCTTCTTACAATGAGACGTATGGACCCAAGTCTCTCTCTCGGCAACCTTCAAAGCAGTTGTGCTGGTCAATAAGACTTGGTATGGTCCTTCCCATCTGTCAATAAGGCAACCTGAGCGTAGAAAATTCCGTATCATTACATAATCCCCAGGTTCAATGTCATGACAATTACTGTCTGGCAAATCAGGAATCACCAACTTTAGATTATCATTCTGATTCCTCAATTGCTTACTCATCTTAACCAAATACTTTACGGTTACTTCATTGTTACATTTCAAATCATCCTGGGGGTTAATCATAACATGGGGTTGTCGACCAAACAGAATTTCAAAAGGAGACAGATTAAGAGGGGACCTGGGAGTGGTTCTGATGCTCTATAATACAATTGGCAAAGCTTCAGGCCACAACAGTCCTGTTTCAGTCATTACCTTGCTCAATTTATTTTTAATAGTGCTGTTAACTCTTTCCACCTTTGCACTCGCCTGGGGGCGGTACGGAGTGTGCAGCTTACTATTAATTCCCATCAACTTACACATTGTTTGAAAGACTTCACCTGTAAAATGGGTACCCCTATCACTTTCAATTATTCTAGGGATACCGTACCTACACACAAATTCCTGCACAATTTTCTTTGCAGTAAATACAGCGGTATTTGTGGCCGTGGGAAATGCTTCAACCCAATTTGAGAACACATCAATACAGACCAAAACATATTTTAATTTTCTACAAGGTGGCAATTGTATGAAATCAATTTGTATTACCTGGAAAGGGCCATCTGTCGGAGGGATATGGGATGGTTCTGTTGGTATTGCCTTTCCGATATTCTTCCTCAAGCAGGTGAGACATGTCATTGCTCTTTTACCCGCATGGGAAGAAAATCCTGGGGCGCACCAATAAGCTCTTACTAGCTTGCACATCCCTTCTTTGCCTAGATGAGTCAGCCCATGTGCTGCTTCCGCTAGACTTGGAAGGTATGCTCTGGGTGCCACTGGTTTACCATGTCCATCTGTCCAGAGTCCTGAGGACTCCTGGCCATATCCTTTTGACCTCCAGACTGCCTTTTCCTGTGGGGAACACAAATTTTGCATTTCACACAATTTTTGTGTGTTTACAGTATTAAATACCATCAGCTGTGTGGTGTCTGTGTCACAACTGAGGGCCTGAGCTGACGGAAGGCAGCCTCAGTTGTAGGGGCTGAGATGTACCGGAACCTGGGAGGTTGTATCAGACCCCTGGACATGTAAGTAACATGAAGAGAAACCGCCCGAAGGCGTGACCA